>NC_028637.1:49537984-49645457 GCF_001406875.1 Solanum pennellii
TATATATATATATATATATAAATTTAGACCAATATCATGTTCATCAATGAAACTAACATCATATAAGATCATCAACATGTATGGTCAACATATACATTTCATTCATATCATAAGTACATAAGAACAACCACCTAGGACTTCCTCAAGGTCAACTTGTGCAATGTATAAGTAGAGTCTCATACCTCTGCCTACACTAAGTAAAACCCATTAAGTCACCCTAATTCGTGTTCACTTCATTACTTGCATTCATTCATTTTACCTTTAGAAACAATCGCCTTAACTGACAATAGACCATGTGAGCGAAACATGGAATCCGGTGTCATGAAATCCTACACCGAAAGAAGGTGCTCTACTTGGCAAAGTAGAACCAAGATATGAACATAGCATTCTATGTGGATCCACTAGCCAGTATTCCTAATGGGGAAACGTAGTTAAGAAACTAGGAGATATGCATTGGACCCTCTACATGCTCATTAACATTGGAGTACTCATCTCATGAAAATCATTCTGAACCTAACTTCCCACATTGGTAAGGGACACCTCTCACATCTAGTTCGCTTGGTGCTAAGATAAAGTCCCTTTTTGAAATGTCTTTAAGCCTTTCTTAATCATCATATCTTAATATAGGTCATAGGAGACTAAACCCTTGTATAATCATGTCATTTTCTCATTAGGTATTTTATGAGAATTTCATTTAATAACAACCCTTCATTTGTGAGACCAACACATTGTAGTCATATCATAGTAAGGCACACAAGTGATTCATATTCAATCTTGTATCATTATACCCTTAACATGATCTCACAACTCCACATATTCATAGCATCTCATCACATTCATTATATCATCATCTTCTTAGTCTAATCACATATAATACTTCAATTGAACATCATCATCAAGTGTAAGCCATCATCATTTGAAGTAAAGAACTCAAAAGCCTTACCAAATAGCCATCATAAGCCTCCTTCAAGATCTTACCATCAATGCAACAATATTTATCTACCAATTCACTTAATAACATCATATAATAGTAATATATACAAGAACTAAGTCAATTTCATCATCACTAATCAAATCAACCTCAATTCATAGCCTAGGGTTAGATGGAAGGTTCAATCATGAATTCTTTTATAGAACTAGGTCAAAGACTAATAACAACAACAATTAACAAATATTCAATCATAATATATCAATAAAAATCAACGGAAGTCAACATCAAATCCAATCGAAAGATCATTCACGAAATTGGAAGAAAACCCAACTTTTAGACATTATTGGAAACCAATTTTGAAGGGTCTCTTGAGAAAAGAGATCCTAAGAGTGAATAGCTTTCATACCTTAGGATTCCTTGAAGTTTGAAGGAGAAAATATGGAGTATTGAATCCCTAGTGAACCTTAAAGCTTGGTCTAAAATGGGGTCTTGGAATAGAGAGAGAGAAGTTGGAGAGAATTCAGGTTTGGGAATAATGAGTGTTGAGTTAATTTAATGAAAGTTAACTCTTATATATTCCCCCAACTAACTTAAGTAACCAACCCTTAAACCTCAATTAATTAATTAACTAACTAACTAATTAACCCAACTTAACTAAAAACTTAACAGTAAAGTCGCCCTCCAAACGACGGTTGCCCATCTACGGGGAGTAGACCAATCAACGCCCCCGTACTATAACTCCATCGTTTGTGACAGAGAGGGGGTCTTCAAAGACATTTTTGGAAATGGATAAATCTTCAACAACGACCGCCATCGATGGGCCGTTGATCCATCGACGGCTCGTTGTTTGGTTTGTCGACTCCCACTGTCCAAAGACAGCTTTTTGGGTCCAATTTCAAGAGTCCTCTCCAAGAACACTTAGGCTTGTCCTGAGGGAGTCGTACCCGGACTTTTTGACCCTAAACTCACTCTTCTATATGTTTAACACTGTTTTACCAAATTTGACTAAATTCTGACTCTTAAAATGCTTTGAAACATACCAAGGCACACTAGCTCACATTTCACAATTTTCCGGACGTCATGGTCGTTTCTTGAAGTTTTGACTCTAACACTTCCTACTTGTTTTCAATATATTAGGTTAGGCTTAGAAACAATGTTTTAAGGTTTTATTCATCATGTGAGGCTCTAGACTAATTCATGTACTTCCGGAGTGTTACACACATGTGATTGAACACCCTTTAAGCCAATAAGCTCAATGAAGTATTGGTTGCCCCTCTTACTATGGCATTAGGCGTGGACAACAATAGAGCTTCGATTTGATTCGGTAGCTCTCAAGCTTTGTCAAAAATATTTGCCAGTCTATAAATCCTACAGGTGCGGTGAAACTTAACCATTCTTCTTGAATAATTATCAGTATTGTTGCCTTGACCAAAAAAGGTGCATGTAGCATAGGATCTCCTGTGGAAGTGTTCGATAGCCCATAGTTCCAATAAAAGGTTGCATCCCTCAAAAAAACATTCAACTGCCAACACATGTTGATAGGATCCTTATTATTTCTGTCAGGATCATGGGCACTATGGTTTTCCTAGGCTCGCCCCCTCTTTGAGCTAAATCTCAAACCACATACCTCAAACATGTGTCGTCTCTTCCCCTTATTTTAGGAAAAAAACAAGGATCCTACTAGGTCAATGGCAAACGCATCTAAGCGATATTTTTCCCATTCTTCAATGGAGCACTCAAATTTATTGCTAAAAGAGTTGTGGCTACCATCTCAACCAAATCGTGAGTATAGAAAGTCTAAATGAATTCACCCAAGGTTTAAAGAAACTAAGGTTGGATTAGACTTCATCCCCAAACTTTTCAGAAATTCCATTGGTGATGGCTTATATGGTACCATCATTTCACACTCATGGTATGGCAAGTCGATGAAACCACTAATCTCTTTAATTGTTGGTGTCAAGTCGAAATTTGCAAATTTGAAAACCATTCTCACAGGGTCTCAAAATTCCAGCATGGTCCCAATTAAGTGACGGTTTGGTATGACGAAGATAATAAAGGTAAGACCACTAAACAACTAATGAATCTCCCTTTTGTGGTCTCTCTTAATATCCATCCACCAATACTATAGATTGTAATTCACCTCTACAACCATTAGAGGGTTTGGGGAGTTGAAAGCATTCATTACTCTTCAAACAAAGCAACAAACAACTTCTAAATTCCATTTTGGCAAAGTTGGCTTGATTTAATTATTATGATCACATTGACACATAAATGTGCAATTTCTCTAAAGGGTGTTGGGGCCCTTTAAACGATAGGGTGGCTACTATTTATGTGGATTAACACCAAGGGTCAAACCACCTAGAGCGTATGCGACATATATGACCTAACTAGGACTTATAAGAGTTGACTTGACATAGACATGAAAGGAATTCTATGTGAAAGGCTCGTGGTTTCACGATAGTAAAAATTGTTTGTTCGGTCCAGGCATATGTCGGCTCTCTATAATACCTATTTGAAGAGAATTTGAGTAGTTTGTAAGAGGTGAAAAAGAACAACATCACTGTAAAAAAAAACAAAATGAAAGAGGGTCCCAATTGGGGGAAGTATGAGCGGAATGTCAGTTAATCAAAGCAGTAAACATTTAACATTTAGATGGAAAGCAATAACACATGGGTAGTTTATAAAAACGATAAATAAATAAATACATGCATAAGTAAAGGAAGGTAAACAAATAAAAAAATAAAAAATCATGNACAAAATGAAAGAGGGTCCCAATTGGGGGAAGTATGAGCGGAATGTCAGTTAATCAAAGCAGTAAACATTTAACATTTAGATGGAAAGCAATAACACATGGGTAGTTTATAAAAACGATAAATAAATAAATAAATAAATACATGCATAAGTAAAGGAAGGTAAACAAATAAAAAAATAAAAAATCATGCAAATAAGGAAAGAGGGTATGAGATTAAACATGCAAGTAAACAAGTGAGGGGAAAGGGAAAGGGTGAAACATGGCAATAAACAAATAAGGAAAAGGGAAACGGGTGGAACATGATAAGGAGACAATAAACAAGACAATAAATAATAACTAAACATGGTAATCACCTAAACAAATAATGAGATAATCAAATGAAGTAAACCTACATAAATCAAATGAAACACATAATGGCAAGAACCTAATATCCCAGTGGAGTCTTCATTCTGTCGCGCATTATTTTTTCGCAAAAACGAATTTTGATGCACGACCTAACAACTCTTTTAGAATTTTGGAATGAAAGTCCTAACGAATTAAGACGCATAAAGGCACCCATCTAACCTAACCAAGTCTAACTAGGTCAAACAACCAGATATTAAGGTAAAAGTTCAAATTACCTCGAGCTAAAGGTGCTAGGCATCCCTCGAGGTCCACTAATATTGGTCCCGACCGTATCTCATGCAATTTATGTAGGGGATACAAGTAGAAAGTAAGTTCACTTTATTATTTATTTCATTAATCATGCAAACTAGGTGGTAACATAATATTAGACAATGAAGATCAATTCATTATTTTAATTAATTAAGCATGCTAGGCTAGGTGATAAGAATATCAAACAATTAAGATCAATTTAGTTATTTATTTATAATTAGTTAAGCATACAAAACTAGGTGATAACATAAACAATTAAAATAACTTTATTGTTTTAATTAATTAGTTAAACATGCAAGAGTAATCGAAAGCAATAAATAAAAATTAAGTAAAATTTAGAGATAAGCGAGAGGATAGAAAACAGACAAACAAATTGGCAAACAATATTATATTTTACTTAAACTACTCCAAATAAATATAATTAAATTAAAACAAATTATGGGACAAAAGGGAAGGGAGACTCAGAGAGACTTCATTTAGACCGAGTCGATGTCATTATTCCATGGGGCTAGCTACTCCGACCCCACCACCACATGCATTTCGTCCTAAAAGGTGTCTATCGTACCTGCTTAAGGTCCAAGAGGCATTGGACTACTAGTAGCGATTTCAGACAAAAATAAAATAACTGTTTCCTAAGGTCCATCTAGACACCAAGTCAAACAAACAAGACAAACCAAACGCTCATTTAGCATGTTAAGTCTCAACATGGCCTCTATACTTTAACGAAAATGCTGGCAAACACAAGTAATTAATGGAAAGAATCATGCGAACTGTGTGCATATAAATATACAAAAATTATAATAATAACTTTATTAAATTATGAGAGGGCAAAGAATTATGACATGAATGCATATTTTATTTATCTTATCAATGAAGCATGCAAGGAATATTAATTTTATTAGTTGATTAAAAGTGGCCAAGAAAATTTTCTAAAGTAACAGATTGTAATGTTAAACTTTATGTAGTTGTCGGTTTATTAGGTGCAGAAGTCAAATAAGTAGCTAATTTTAGATGGAAAAGGGGTTAATTATGATGCAGAATATTAATTATCTTGTGCAGATTTAATCTATGCAAATTAGTATGGCAGATTTTAGCATAAAATAAATGCCAAAATTTATTACTTTACAGAGAGCGGAAAATATTTGCAGATTTGTCTCATTTTTAAACATGCTGAAAGTTATTAGAGAATGACTTTTACTAGCAATCATATTTAACTTTATCTTAATTAGATCCTATGAACATGGTTTCTAAGTGAACACGCTGAAATTTATCAATAGAGTTCACATGAACAAATAAAAAGTAGGGCAGATTGACATTTACGATTTAAACTATACTCCTTTTTAGAATAAATTAACATATCAAAGATTAATTGATAATTCCTATGAACATGATTTCTAGGTGTAAAAAAAGTTGTTTGATTAATTAGAACAATCTAACCATAAGTTATTTAAACTTATCATCGATTTTTATTTGTTTGAGTGCTATATGCAGGGGTATTAAATGTGAACAATCTGAAAAATTCGTAACGCTTACATCAACAATTATGACATATCAGTATTTAAAAAGGTTCAAGCTTTCTCTTGTTAGGCTCATTAGCATGCTGACAAAGTTATTAACATATAAAAGTTATGATCTAGGTTATTTTACTAAAGTTATCAAGCTCCTATCAATTCAAGCTAATTAATTAATATACAAACAAGAAAACAAATAGTTGGTTTTAAATATATCATTTGGGTGATTCCAATATGTTGCATATTCTAATGATATTAATAATAGACAGAATATTTGTAACAATCGCATAATAAAATAAGTAAAGAAAACAATGAGCACATATATCCCCCTCCCGTTATAGCCTATCCCCCAAATTTATGTTATATATAGAGAGAGCTAGAGAGTTATACAAATATTATAAGCCGAAATAAATAATGAGTACGAATTAAAAATACAAAAATTAAATAAATTCGTTTCATGGCAACTCTTCAACTTGAACTTCGAGTTCAACCTGTTTTACAAAATAACACCCAACAAAAGATCATAACAGATAAATAAAGATACAAAGTTACTCACAACAACCATAAATTCAAACAAGTCATATAAAATCACACATCAAAATGAAGGATTTAAAGTAATGAAGAAGGTAAACCAATTATGCAGAAAGCGAGTAAATATCTTAAAAGATCACTCAAGTATGTGAAATTATTTCAAAAAGTCACTCAACTTTGTTTTTATCAATAAAGTCACTCAACTTATGGATTTTCTTTTATAAAATCACTCAACTTGAAATATTCTTCTAGGAATCATTATAACCAAAAAAAAATTACACAACCCACCCTTCAAGTTTAGTTTTGTAATACTTGTTTTCATTATAGCTTATAATATTATGTTTAATTCTCTTATTTTATTTCTTTAACAAATATTTTTCTTAACCTAATAATTATTATTAACATAAAAATTTATGATTTAATTAAATTTTCATTTATCACATATTATTAAATTGGTCAACTTACATGCAGTTTCTTAAGAAAAAAAGTTAAAAGAATACTTAAACGAAATGCGTAGGTTATGAAAAGAATGAATAGATCAACTTAATGAAGCCAAAATCAGCAACAAATATATCCATTTAATCATTATGGATGCACGTCTGTAATCATATACAAATAATCGACAAGGTATATATTAATGGAAGGAAGAAATTATATCAATCATAAAAAATTAAATAAATGTATGATAAATAGAAATTAATTAAATCATAAACTTTTATGATAATAATAATTAGGTTTAAAATATTTTGTTAAAGAAAATAATTAGGTTAAAAAAAATTGTTAAAGAAAATAAAATAAGAGAGTTAAAGCATAATATTATTAACTACAATGAAAATAAGTATTACAAAACTAAACTTTAAGGGTGGTTTGTGTAATTATCTCTTTTATTTTTTGGTTATAATGATTTTTTAGAAAAATAATTCAAGTTGAGTGATTTTCTAAAAGAAAAGGACCCTTGAAATTATGTTTGAGCCTATGTTCAAGCCAAACCCACCCCCTATTTTACTAAGGCTGGAAAGAATGCCCACCAAGTTCAAATAAGGGAATACTTTCCCCAACCATTAAAGTAAAGGCTCGACGAAGGGAGGGAGGTGCGGTGAAAAAATGAAATACAAAAAGATTATGATGTCAAAATCTTGCGCCCTTGTTTTTCCAATTTCCCTTTCCAAAGATTCATTCTGATTGGTTTTTGCCATGAACTCTCTTGGCAAAGTTAGGATCATCTTGCAATCCACCTTATCCGGTAAGTTACCTAACAGAACTTGAAACTTTGGCTCATTTTCTTTATTCTTTAACCTGGGTCTGACTGCTTGACTCACCAACCTTCAAGTCTTCCTCCATCAGGTCATCTTCCGGAACCAAGCCTTCTGAAAGAAAGCTCATCAGAAAACTCCGTTGACGAGGCCTGTCCCTTCTCCAGCTTCTTGTGGTCTTTCCCAGCCTTACCTTCTGCTGGGTACTTTACCATCAGACCAACATTCTGTTTCTTCTCTGCTTCAGTCTGTATTTTCAATTCCATTACCTTCTTCCTCAGCATCCTCCTTTTCTGGGTCCTTGTCAGCTTAGATGATTTCTGTTATGCTGGACTCTCTCCTACAGCCTCCTTCTCAGGTCTCGGTTTCTGTGCGGCATGAACCCACTGATCAGTTGGTGGGACAGTAGACGGTGTTTGAAATAACCATTGTTTATTCAATCGAAATCTCATAAGAGAAGAAAGCTTTTAACGTGGGTCGGCGTATAGCCCACTCCATTCTATCTATGACGCATCGGATCAACTGAGAGAAATCCTGAGTAACGAGAGAGATTCTCCACACGAACGAACGACCCGCCAAGTTTGAACTGACATAGGTGAATCGGACCAACACCTATCAACCACCAACAAGGAGTCGCTTTGGTTACGCAGTTTGGTTAGCAGGCAGGCCGCTTATTACTATCATACATTTCCTTTTCTTGCAGGTAATCATAATGTATAGGATACACCGGTGCTAAAACCTTTTCTCAAGATATCTTCCAAACTGTTGGGGTCGTTGCTCCGGATCTTGTTCTAAGTTGAATAACTTTATTGATACAAAATAAAGTTGAGTGACTTTTTGAAACAATTTCACATGCTTGAATAATCTTTTAAGATATTTACTCGCAGAAAGCTTTATCAGCAATGAATTATTTAGCAAGGTTTTCAATTCACAACATCAACACAGCAATACCACAAAGAATGATCCAAAGTTTTACTAAAGTTCTTATTTTCTTTTCAAAAGTATGGAGCAATATACTTCTTTTTTTTTCAAGAGTAAGAACAAGTGAGAGGTGAGTGAATGAGTATGAGTGACTGAAAGTGAGACAATAAATAAAGGAGGGCCTTATTTTATATATTAGAGAGGAACATCACAATAAGGAAGAAAATTATTTTCGGATTAATTAAAATATTATTTTCCTTAACTGGTAGAGAGTAAAATCAGTACAATTCTTTTACCTTAATTAAATATCACTTTTCTAAAAATACAACAACGTAAGAATAATATTTTAAGAAATATAAGAAATCTGCGATTACTATTGAAAATTAAAAGACTTACCATAACAAATAATAATCATAGTGAGACCAATATATACTTACCATAACACATTCCAAAGTCAGAGATTTCAATTAACTTAAACTAATATTATTATACGCAGCCAAACGCCTAATTTCTAAAGCATGTCAACACCAAAATCACATTTCTCAGACTTACTGAGAGGCAGAAACTGATTATCATACAATATTGTTTTCAACACGGCTAAAATACACATGCTTTACGAATTTTCAAAAAATCAACAAAAACAGTCCATAAGATCAAGCAAATCACAATATATTTTCATGCTCATGGCGAAATTTATCTAAAACATGCATAACATTAGGCAAATTAAACAACCATAATGGAAAACTAAAAGAGAAACTAACCCAGACGGATCTGTTGAGATTCATCTTAAAAGCAACCGAAATATTGAGGTCTGAGTAGAATCTACGTCGTTCATTTGCTGAACCTGCTGGCCAGAAATAAGAAAGAAGCAGGGCTCGCCCGAGTTGCTTCTTTGTTGTTTTTTCTCGCTGAGCTGCTGCTTCTGGTGTGCTGCTGCTGCTGTCTCGTCGAGATGCTGCTGCCGGTTGTCCTGCTCGCCTTTGCCAGAGTCGTTGTCTGCGTTGAGTGGTTGTTCTCGCGAGCTTCTGCTTGAGTTCGCTGCTCAGAGTATCGTTGTTTTGCCTCGCCGGAAGAGGAAGAGAAGAAGAAGAAGAAGAGGAAGGGAGATGTGTGGAGGCCAGCAGGCCTTGCCGGTGGCTGTCTCGCCGGAAAAAATGAAGAGAACGAAGGGGAAGGAGAAATAGAGGCGACAGATTTCGAGAGGAAAGGAGAATAGCGGAAAAGATAGGGCTTTGGTCCTTTTGATGGCAATAAAGAACTATTAGATCTGAGCCGTTGATTTATTAAGAGACGAAGGGATAAGATTCGATCTTGGATTCAATTTGAGGATGGACGGACGAGATTTAAAGTTGTAGCATATTGAATTGAAATTGAAATGGTCAAAATTGTAATGGCTAGAATTGGAATGAAACGGTGGTTATGATTGAAATACAATTGGAATTGAATAGGCTAGAATTGAAAGAAATTAGAATATAATAGGCTAATATTTAAATAAATTTTGAGCAAAATTAAGAAATTGCTATCCAATTAAAATACTACATATATTAATAGTTTTATATAATTAAAAATCTTTAAATTTTAAAAAATTTAAATAAAATAATTATTTCAAAATTTATTAATTATTTTTTAAAATATTTATAATAATTTTATAAAGTAACCATACTAAAATATATAATTTTTATGCATAATCGACTAAAAGTCTAAATTTAAATAAATTTTAAAATGTGTATTTAATCGAATAACATTTCTAAAAAATGGTTAAAGGTCGGTCAAAATTGGGTGTCAACAGTTGTAATTTATTCATCTATATATGCACTTAGTCATACATGACTGAAACACATGTTCAAATTTACTAAAAGTTTGTCATGTGCATCTCATTTTTTTTTTCTAATAATAAAATAATTTTCTTCTTCGAATTTCAACATTCACATCTATCCAAAAAAATAAATTCGATCTATCAGTTTCATGTATCTTACAAAACAAGCTTCAATAAGCAACTTTACAGAAATTCATTTCTTTAATGATAGAATATAAGTACAGATTCACCTAGAAGATCGAACAAAAATTAGAGGGGAGGCTCAACATACATGAGAGAAAACTAAAAGAAACATCAAATTATTGTACCTTTAAAGGAATGTTCCTCAAGAATTGCTGCTATATTTGATAAAGAAGTTGTATCATGATCAACCAAGAGAATTCTTAGGCCAACATAGGCCGAAGGAACATCTACATTACGAATTATTTCACAATTTATCTCTTAGGCTTTGAAAATTTTGAGAGAGCAAAAAAGAAGAAGAGATTTTTGAATTTTTGTTCTCTTTCTTTGGTTTCACTTTTTTGTTTCTACCACCTTATACTAAATGAAGGATAAAATTTTGCCAAATAATTACATAAAGAGGGAATATTAGATTTCGAAAATCTACCTATATAGCAAGTCAATAATTAGTGTAGTCAATATCTTAGGAAGATGTAATTAAGCAAGATATTGATAATCTATCAATTTGTTTTCAAAGTAATTTAGTCTTAACTATTTTTGCGATACAGACAATATCACTTTGTCCCTCTGTTTGAATTTTCTAATTTTATTTTAATTTTTAGTCTGTTCAATTTTTTTGTCACTTTCTTTATTTGACAATTCATTAATTCAAATTTTTACAAGTCATGTTTAAGATCACAAGATGAAAGGACGTTTTGATAAATTCTACACATCTTAGTTTAAGATCACAACATTCAAAAGTGTTCTTACATTCTTAAATTCCATATCAAGTTAATATATGATATACTTAAATAAAAAGACAACATGGTTGTTGATGATTAATTCATACCACCGATCTCAAATTGCTTTAGATTAGATGTAGTAATAGTAGTAGTTGTTTTATTGTTTTCCTTGTAGTATATCCATATTGCTGGTGGCAAAGTCATGAATTTAATTGGAGTGCTCAATATTTAATATACATAAATTGGTAAGGATATGTGATCTATATATTCCATATAATATTTCGAGACAATATTAAATTGACAACGTTTCGGTGGTTGTAGCTCTAGCTGCACCTTTACTTATAACATTTTTAAAAGGAAAAAGAAGAAAAAGTTGAAGTTTGAAACATTGAGTAAAATTTAATTCACTTTCAAGCCTCTAATATGTAGTTTTCTCCCTCTATGGTTTCTTTTAATACATGTTATATTAAATAGTATTAAATTCCTATATATCTCATGGTTTTCATTCTTCTGAAATATTTTAATTATATATTGAAGACTTACTTACTCTATATGGACCTCATAATTTAACTATGTTGCTCGAATCTTTGTAGTGTAATAGTCATGAATATGAGCTTCTATAGTGTACGGAATAAAATATGAAAACATATTAGATTTAACATTACAAAACACTACATATGTTTTCTTGATTAATATGGATTTGTTTGTTTTCTCCAACATGGATTGTAAGTGTAGCCATAGTTTGAAGATCCCACCCCTTTGAGTGAATCCCACATAATCCCCCAATATGGGTTTCACATGCTCACTACTACCACAGACTTTACACCATCTTTGGGGGTGTTGTACTGCATTTACTTTTGTTCGGATTGCCCCAAGTTCATATTTCTGAAATGCGTGTTCCTCATATTTTGCATGAAAGCAATTTGGTGAGTCAGTGAAGTTATTGCATCGGTTTTCAACATTCCGACATTCTTTTGTACCATAAGTCTCTCACCTCCTCTAATTCATTCTGGGTTTCCCTATTAAATTTTATTCAACAATGCAAAATAACTCATCATATATAAATCTTTTACAATGCATGTCCACCTGCCGCAGAGTTAAGCAAAATTCTGTAGTCAGTCCCTTGTGGAAGGTATGTACGTGCACCTAGTTAGCTTGGTGGAGATGGGGGCAACTCAGCATGAACTTGAATCTATCCCACACTTGGTATATATTCTCTCCCGCTCTTTTTTTGTAACTCAGGATTTCACTTATAAATTTTGCGATTTTGCCAAATAGAAAGAATCGGATCAAGAACATTCGACAAAGGTCATCCCAAGTTGTGATTGAGTTTGTTGGATTTGACGACAACCATTGTCAATCTTCTCCCAATGGTGAAAATGTAAACAAAGTAGTCTCACATAGTCAGAAGATACCCAATTGAAATATATGTGTCACTGATTTCCAAGAAATTCTGGATATGAACTTAAGGATCTTCATTAGAGGGTTTAGTGTATTGCCCAGTAGTCCGTATTAATTTTACCAAGTTCTCTTTAAGCTCAAATCTATCTCAAGCGGTGACTACCGAATGCTGGAAGTAACACCGGTAGTGAGTGGAATTGTCATGTAACAAACTATCATTATTGTCATCTCTACAGGTGCTTTGTCTTCAACGGGCAGTTCTATAGAATATCAACTACTAGATCTTCTGGTAAAAGACAATGATTATTTAACTCCATTTCTCTCAACGTTCTCTTGTTATTAGATACAAATCTAACATATCTTTTCTTTTCATAAGATCCATACATGATATATTATCTCTTGTCATCAGATCTATATAGAATATTTCATGCAAAGAGCGGCATCATATGTCTTTGTGATGATAAATTATACTAATCATGATACTAACAAATTGATTTTTATTTAGCTCATTAGTAAATATAGATTATCATCATCCTTTGCTAGCAATTTCATAAAAGAAAAAGTTAATGTTACAGGCCCTAATATTCTTTGCATGTTCTGTCTCTCTTCATAAACTTATTTTCCTTTTCTTTTAGCATTGTTAGCGCTCGTAGAACCAATAATCATATATTATTATAAGCATGAAGCTCAAAACTTAAAAGTTGAATTACCATTTTACCCCTCTAATAAATTAAAACTTATATAATTTATATATATATAATCTTCTTATTCTCATTACATAATCTTGACCTTTCAAATTTCTAACATAAATGTAAATAAAAATAAAAATGAGTAATTATCAAGAAATTAAAGTAGATTCATGTATCTTTAAAATTAAATTTCATCTCTATCTTTTTTATATTTATTTTAACAATAATTCATGTGACTTTTCATGTTTCCATAATTTTGTTCTATAAATTTAACTTTTTCAAGAAGAACTTTTATTTACTACTCCTACAATTCTTGTATGTGGGAATTCTAAACATGTGAAATAATGTCACAATTTGAGGTGACAGTTGTGAGGTTCTCTTATGCAGTTACGAGAATAGATGAGAATTCAATTACTGAAGCATGGGAGCTTGATTGTTAGTTTTATACTTATTTGTAGTAAGAATTATAATAAGACTTTTTTGTCTCTCTTCATATAGTTAAATTCTTGTTTTATTAGCAAGTTGCTCTAAATTCATATTTGTATTTTGTATGCTCAAATGTTCAGTTTCACTATAGAGACAAACAAAATGAAATGCCTAATTATCTTGCTCATGTGTACCTTTTTTTTTCTTTTCTCCGTACTTATAATTTTTACATATACATTAATTTTCATCTTTAAGAATGAATGTGATAAAATAGGATGTTTACTCTTTTCTTTTCTTTTTATGGAAAAAAAGGTGAAACATATAATATTAGATTAATGGTGGATAAGTTATGTATGACAGAATTAAATTTTATATAAAAATAGTAGTTATTCATAAATATCCTGATTTTTAAAATATAAATGATAAAACTTTTTATATCTTAGTTTTAAATATTTATAGTTAACTAATTAGTTTAAAGTGTTTGTGGATAAAAATTTAATACAATACTTAAAACACATTCATTAAAAAAGTTAAAAGGTTTTGTTTTCCTTCACTCAAAGTTAATCTTACACTATCTAGCATTATTCTACCAATATAACGGAACTATCAAGAAATTTAATTTAGATAGTTGTTATTTTTCCTTTTAGCTTTGCAAACTTATTTTTTGAATTACAAACAAAATTTATTTTATTAATTTCTCATATTATTATCTCGATGCATTCACTTGGAGATCAGAAAATTGGAGTGTCACAATTAGTAGTAAAACAAAGTAAAAAATCTCAATTAGACATATTTTATTATTTAGTAGTATTATCTTTTAAGAAATAATACATGGATTACACGCGCAAAGCGCGTGCACGGAAACTAGTGCTAAGAAAAAACGGGAAAGAAGTCTATGAAGAGTGTTAGAACGTGCAGAGAACATCAGGGCCTGCAACGTCAAATTTCATTTTTATGAAATTGTCCGTGAAGGCTCAAGATATCTCCACACTGACTAATGACATAAATGAAAAATAGTTTGTTAATACTCATGATTAGTATAATTTATCATCTAAAAGAAAGACAGTGCATTAATTACTCATAGAAAATTATTAGTATCACACCTCTTTGCAGAAAACATCCTAGATTGATCTGATAACAAGAGACGATATATCATATATGAATCTGATGACAAGAGAAGATATATCATATATTTATCTGATGACAAGAGACGTTATGAGACATAGAGTTAAATAAGTATCGTTCTTTATCAGAAGATCTAGTAGTTGATATTTTATTAAGATTGTCTTTGAAAACACTCTTTGCACGTTTTAAATGTGTGTGCAAGCACTAGTGTGCTTTCATCAAAAAGTATGAATTTCATAAAAAGCTATTTTCTTCACAAGAACAATTGTGCACTTCTTCTCGTTTGCAACTTGAAGTATCAAAGGAAAAACACACCTGGTTGTATTCTCCTTGCTTCCTGAAAAAATAGTTTGGAGTATATGTGAGAAATGAAAGCATAAAGAGAGAAATTCTCCTTTGAGTCTTGAGATACAGTGAAAAAATAAGGATCAAATATGTCTTTATTTGTAGGACTATGAAACTTTCAAATGGGAAAAGTGGTCTATAATGTAGCACCTTTATTTAATTTCTTATTAATTATATTATGACAGTGAAAAAGTGGGAAAAGAATAATAACAAAAAAACATCAATTTGAGTGATTAGGGATTTTATTTTTAAATCTTCTTCTTTAATAGTAAGAACTATAATATGAATAAAAAAGATATTATTAATGTAGAAAAAATTACAAATATATTCCAAGTCAAGGAAAGTAGTTGTAATAGATAACACAATGTAATATTTGAAATTAAGTAAAATATACATTATAGATTGAAATTAATTTTTGAATGCTATAATTAGCACTATTGTGGGTTAGAATATACTAAAAATGGTCAAAATTTTCTTAAACTGTGTGAAATGAACAAAAATATCTCCCGTTTATACTTTCGTCATAAGTGTCCTATTGTCAATATTTTGATGCAAAAATGTCCTTGTGATCAAAACTTTGGTTCAAAAATATCTCTTTTGTTACTAAATGGATCAAAAATCCCTTTTTCCAGCTAAGTACATTATTACCTTTTCTTTTAAAACACTTTTTGTTCCTAATAAAAACATTTCTTTCAAAAAAACCCTATTCTTATTTTCATTCTTTTAGAACAACTTCAGCCAAAATTTCTTTTTTTCTTCTTAATCTTATTTTATCAATTAAAATAGAATAAAATTCTTTCATGTACCCTTTTAACAGACCAATTTGTTGAAAAAAAATAATTAGAATATCTCAAAAATATAATAATCATCTTCAAAATTCTCTAATTTATTCAGCCTTTACGAGAATTATTGGACATTGATATCCCTTCCTTAAATAGCATTATTTGACCAATTTTCCTTTTCCATATTGCTAATTGTAACTTTTTATTTGGACATTATTATTCATGATTAGCAATTACTCACCTTTATTCCCATTATTAATTTCCTTTAAATCCAATTCTTCAGCCGTTGGAGCTATCAACCATTATTATGGTGTGAATCCTTTTTCTTATATATATTCACCATGAGTTTTCCAGTGGAATATATAGAAAAGAACAAAGTCTTTCTTGCATGTTGAACAAGAAAATTGTTTTTTTCTATTGTTTGAGTAGCTGAGTTTTCTAACAATTTAATATTCTTTATTAGATTTTGGCTTCTAGTTATAGTACTAGAGGAGCTTGTTGAATCCTGGAGCATACACCTAAATCGGTGAAATATCCTTAAGGACAATTACATAGACATATCTCAAGCTATGAGACTTCCGTGATTTACAATAGCTTTCCAACACAATTTACAATCATATATATATATAAGATCAACATAAATTCAACATTAATTTGTATTTAGATAACGAAATAACATTTGTATGTGTTAATCAATAAATTAATATTTTTATTTATGATTTTTGGTCACATTTTTTTCAAAACATTTACAAGACCCTCTGTATTGACCTGAAAAATAATATGTATAGTTTCACAATGATTCACACCATTATTTTAGTATTTAGAAGTCATTTAATAAAAATTAGATGATTTTCTCAGTTTTTTGTGTGTTATTATCTATGAATATTTTGATGATATGGTTTTTGGACACCTTTTTTCTAAAACATTTATAGGACGCCTGTAATGACATGGAGAAACAGTATAGTATCACCGTGATCCACACCATTTTTAAGCATTTAAGGGTCACTTAACAGAACTTAGACAACTTTTTCATTTTTTATGTGTATCAGTTAATGAATTCTTTGGTGAATTTTCGGGCACTTTCAAATTGCAAACGAGGGTGTGTGATTTTTCCTCTACTACTTTCGGTCTGCAAATGAGGAGACAAGCATGATTATTCTTGTGATGAAATATTCATTCTATGAAACTTGAATTTTTCGCGAGAGAATATCGGTGCTTGCACAAATATTTGGAACTCGAGAGTTTATTTCACATGCAACCTCAATAAAATATCAACTACCAGATTTTCTAGTCAGTGATTATTAAACTCAATTTCTCATAATGTCTCTTGTCATTTAATTTGAATATGATATATCTTCTCTTGTCACTAGATTGTACATGATATGTCATCTCTTTTTATCAGATTCATATAGAATATTTCATGCAAAAGAGTGATAATACATGATAATCTTTTACAAACAATTGTTGCACCATATTTACTTGTGATGATAAATTATATCATCATGATACTAACAAACTACTTTTCATTTAGCTCATTAGTCGATATAGAGTATCATATATAGCCTTCGCTAGCAATTTCATAAAACATAAATTTGATGTCAAGACCCTCACGTTTTTTGCATATTTTTTCTTCATAAACTTCTTTTCCTTTTCTTTTAGTATTGGTAGCGCTCCTAGAACAAATAATGCTAAGAGAAAAGGAAAAGAGATTTACGAAGAGAGTCAGAACATGTAGAGACCATCAAGGTCTGCAAGTCAAACTTCATGAAGATAGCTTCATTTTGAATAATCAGATAAACAAAAAAAAGTTTATTAGCACTCATGGTCAGTACAATTTATCATTTGAAGGACAAACAATTCATTAATTGCCCGTGGGAAGTTATCAGTATAACAATTCTTTGCACAAATATCTTATATGAATATGACCATAAGAGAAGATATATGATGAAAAGAGATATTACGAGAAATAGAGTTGAATAATCATGGTTTTGTTGAATGCCTTGAATCAGACCCGTTACAAACAGAAAGGACGGGGGTCAATTCTGTATTTTGGGCCCAAGCCTGTTAGAGCGTAGCTTAGCACTATATATATAGACGCTATGGCAAACCCTATTCTGTAATTCTGTTCTTGCCTCTCCATAATAAAACTGCTCTCCCTCTTCCCCGTGGACGTAGCCAATTTATTGGTGAACCACGTAAATCTGTTGTCTTGTTTTTCGCGTTTATATTTTCTCGTATTATATCGAATTCCGCACAACAAATTGGTATCAGAGCCTCTCGGTTAATCGGTGTTCTTGGAGAATTCGAGATGTCTGCTTTGAACGTGAAAATCGACAAATTCACAGGGAGGAACAGTTTCAGTTTATGGCAGATCAAGATGCGGGCTTTGTTGAAACAGCAAGGTTTCTGGGCGCCGTTGTCGAAAGACAAGAACGCCGTCGTTACTCCTGAGATGGCGATTCTGGAGGAAAAGGCGCATTCGACGATCATGCTGTGTCTCGCGGATGACGTCATCACGGAAGTCTCGGATGAAGAGACTGCTGCTGGTCTGTGGTTGAAGCTGGAGAGTTTGTACATGACAAAATCTCTAACCAACAAGCTGCTTCTGAAACAACGTCTATTCGGTCTACGAATGGCTGAAGGTACACAACTCAGGGAACATTTAGAGCAATTGAATACTTTGTTATTAGAATTGCGTAATATCGATGTGAAGATCGAGGATGAAGATGCTGCCCTAATTCTGTTAGTATCTCTCCCAATGTCGTTTGAGAATTTTGTTCAATCGTTCATTGTTGGGAAAGATACTGTGTCGCTGGAAGAAGTCAGATCGGCCCTTCATAGCAGGGAATTACGGCATAAGGCTAACGGCACAAGTACGGACATACAGCCTTCCGGTCTGTTCACCAGTAGCGGAAAGGGAAGGAAAAACGGCGGAAAGAAAAATAAGCCGATGTCGAAGGGTGCAAAGCCAGATGATGTTTGTAATTACTGCAAGGAGAAGGGACATTGGAAATTTGATTGTCCGAAGAAGAAGAAGCAATCGGAAAAACAATCAGTTTCTGCTGCTGTTGCTGAAGAAGACACCAATTCTGAAGAAGACATTGCCCTAGTTGCGGATGAGCACACTCATCATTCAGATGTGTGGGTTCTCGATTCTGGGGCATCCTATCACATCTGTCCTAGGAGAGAGTGGTTCACGACTTATGAGCAGATAGACGGAGGCAGCATCTCGATGGCCAACAGTTCTGTCTGCAAGGTGGTTGGGACAGGCTCGATCAAGATAAGGACACATGACGGTAGCTTCTGCACATTGAACGAGGTCAGGCACGTTCCATTGATGACGAAAAATCTGATATCTCTCAGTTCTTTGGACAGCAAGGGATTCAGCTGGTCGGGAAAAGATGGAGTCTTGCGGGTCTGGAAGGGTTCAAATCTGATTCTGAAAGGTGTCATGCGTGGTACTTTGTATTTTCTACAAGGTTCCACGGTTACAGGTTCAGCCCATGTTGCATCGTCAGAAGTTCACCAGGAGGATATGACTAAGTTATGGCACATGAGACTTGGTCATATGGGTGAAAGAGGGATGCAAATTCTGTCAAAGGAGGATCTTCTTGCTGGTCATAAGGTTAAAAGCCTAGAGTTTTGTGAACATTGTGTCTTTGGAAAACTACATCGCAACAAGTTTCCAAAAGCCATTCACAGAACAAAAGGCACTCTTGATTATATCCATTCTGATTGCTGGGGTCCATGCCGTGTTGAGTCTTTGGGAGGCTGCAGATTTTTTGTGTCCATGATTGATGACTACTCAAGGATGACTTGGGTGTACATGATGAAGCATAAAAGTGAAGCTTTCCAGAAGTTCAAGGAGTGGAAAATTTTGATGGAAAATCAAACAGGGAAGAAGATCAAGAGGTTGCGAACTGATAATGGGCTGGAATTCTGCTGGTCTGAATTTGATCAATTCTGTAAGGATGAAGGGATTGCTCGACATCGTACAGTCAGAAATACACCACAGCAGAACGGTGTAGCTGAGCGGATGAATCAAACACTTCTGGAGAGAGCAAGGTGCATGCTCTCTAATGCTGGGCTAGATAGAAGATTCTGGGCAGAAGCGGTTAGTACAGCTTGCTACTTGATTAACCGCGGACCACATACAGGCATACAGTGCAAAACACCTATGGAGATGTGGTCAGGAAAAGTTGCTGATTATTCAAATCTGAAAGCTTTTGGTTGTACGGCTTACTATCACGTCAGTGAAGGTAAGTTAGAACCAAGAGCTAAAAAGGGAGTATTTGTGGGCTACGGAGATGGAGTGAAAGGTTTCAGAATCTGGTCTCCAGCAGAAAAGAGGGTTATTATGAGCAGGAACGTTGTCTTTGATGAAAGTTCTCTGCTTAGAACCATTGTGAAGCCTACAACTACGTCAGAAACTGGGAGTCTTGATAAACAGGTGGAGTTTCAAGTCATTCAGAACGAGAGCGATTTGAAAGAACCTGAAGAGGAGGATCAAGAGCCACAGACAGAAACTGATATTCCAGAATCTATGCCATCAGATATCCATCGGAGTATAGCTCAAGATCGGCCAAGGAGGGTTGGAGTTCGGCCACCTACGAGGTATGGTTTTGAGGACATGGTGGGTTATGCACTGCAGGTTGCTGAAGAGGTAGATACATCTGAGCCGTCTACTTACAAAGAAGCCATTTTAAGTTCTGATTCTGAAAAATGGTTTGCCGCTATGGGAGATGAGATGGAGTCCCTACACAAGAATCAGACATGGGATCTGGTCATACAGCCTTCGGGGAGAAAGATTATTACTTGCAAATGGGTTTTCAAGAAGAAGGAAGGGATATCACCAGCAGAAGGAGTCAAGTATAAAGCCAGGGTTGTTGCCAGAGGTTTCAACCAAAGAGAGGGAGTGGACTACAATGAGATCTTCTCACCAGTGGTCAGACATACTTCCATCCGAGTGTTACTAGCGATAGTTACACATCAGAATCTGGAGCTTGAACAACTTGATGTGAAGACAGCGTTTCTACATGGAGAGTTGGAGGAAGAGATATACATGACTCAGCCGGATGGTTTCCAAGTTCCAGGGAAGGAAAATCACGTCTGCAAGTTGAAGAAGTCCTTATATGGACTTAAGCAGTCTCCAAGGCAGTGGTACAAAAGGTTTGACAGCTATATGGTGAAGTTGGGATATACTCGGAGCTCATATGATTGTTGTGTCTACTACAATAGGCTCAAGGATGATTCATTCATCTATCTGGTGCTTTATGTAGATGATATGCTGATAGCTGCAAAGAAGAAGTATGACATTCAGAAGCTGAAGGGTTTACTTAGTGCTGAGTTTGAGATGAAGGATTTGGGAGCCGCTCGGAAGATTCTAGGGATGGAGATCATTAGAGACAGAGAGAGAAGGAAACTTTTCTTGTCACAGAGAAGCTACATTCAGAAGGTCTTGGCGAGGTTTGGCATGTCTTCATCTAAGCCTATTGATACCCCCAGTGCTGCCAATATCCATCTCACTGCCATGTTCGCTCCACAGTCAGAAGAAGAGAAGGAGTATATGTCACGAGTCCCTTATGCCAGTGCCGTAGGAAGTTTGATGTATGCTATGGTCTGTACAAGGCCAGATTTAGCACATGCAGTCAGTGTAGTGAGCAGATTCATGGGACAACCAGGGAGAGAACATTGGCAGGCTGTGAAGAGAATTTTCCGGTACCTTAGAGGTACATCTGACGTTGGTCTCATTTATGGAGGTGATACTCAGTGCTTGGTTACTGGCTATTCTGATTCTGACTATGCTGGAGATGTTGACACAAGAAGATCGATGACTGGCTATGTGTTTACCCTTGGAGGATCTGTCGTCAGTTGGAAGGCAACTTTGCAACCTACAGTGACTTTGTCTACTACGGAAGCGGAGTACATGGCCTTGACAGAGGCTGCAAAAGAAGGGATTTGGCTGAAAGGGCTGGTTAGTGATCTTGGTCTGCATCATGATCAAGCTACGGTGTATTGTGACAGTTTGAGCGCAATTTGTCTAGCCAAGGATCAAGTCCATCATGAGAGAACCAAGCATATTGACGTAAGGTATCATTTTCTGAGAAGTGAGAAGAGAATCAAGGTGAAGAAAGTAGGAACTGCTGATAATCCTGCTGATATGTTCACAAAGCCGGTTCCACAGAGCAAGTTTCAACACTGTTTGGACTTGCTCAACATCAGAAGCTGTTAATTGCCCTGCGGGGCAATTCTGAGGAAGAGGGGGAGGCCTGGCACTATCATAGTGCGTCTGAAGAATCTGTTTGGAGAATTCAAGTCAAGGTGGAGATTTGTTGAATGCCTTGAACCGGACCCGTTACAAACAGAAAGGACGGGGGTCAATTCTGTATTTTGGGCCCAAGCCTGTTAGGGCGTAGCTTAGCACAATATATATAGACGCTATGGCAAACCCTATTCTGTAATTCTGTTCTTGCCTCTCCATAATAAAACTGCTCCCCTTCTTCCCGTGGACGTAGCCAATTTATTGGTGAACCACGTAAATCTGTTGTCTTATTTTTCGCGTTTATATTTTCTCGTATTATATCGAATTCCGCACAACAGGTTCTTTACCAGGAGATCTAGTAATTAGTATTCTAATGAAATTGCATGTGGAAATATTCTTATGTTTCAAATGCATGTGCAAGCATTGGCGTGCTCTCATCAAAAGTCTGAATTTCATAGAAAAGCATTTTCTTCACAAGAAGAATTGTGTCCGTCTTCTCGTTTGCTACTTGAAAGTATCATAGAAGAACAAACTTTGTTGATTCTCCTTGCTTTCTAAAAAAATAGGTTCTAGTGTATGTGAAAAATGAAAGCACAAACAAAATAAATCATCTTTGAAACTTGAGATAAGCGAAAGAATGAGGAGCATATATACCTATATTTCTAGGACTTTCAAATCTTTAAATGAGAAAAGTTTTCAACAATTTTAACACCTTTATTTAGTTTCTTACCGATTATATTATGGCAATGGAGAAGTGGGAAAAGAATAGGACAAAAAACATCAGTTTAAAAAAAATTGAGGATTTTCATTTTAAATATTCTTATTTAATAATAAGAACAATAAAATGAATAAAAAATGGTTTTATCAATCTAGGAAAAAATAAAAAATATATTTAAATTCAAGTAAAGTATTAGTTGTAATAGATAATTCAACGTAATATTTCAAATTAAGTAGAATACACATCATAGGTTTGAAATTAAATTTTGAATCCTATAAGTTAGCACTTTTATGGGTTAGAACATACTAAAAATGATAAAAAGAAAATGTCAGTAAAGTATGGGAAATAGGCAAAAATATCTCTCCTTTATACTTTGGTCATAAGTGCATTATTGTCAATATTTAATTTAAAAATTCTTTTTCCTATCACACTTTAGTTCAAAACTATCCTTACACTTATTAAATAGATAAAAGAAATCCCTTTTCCGGGTAAGTATATTATTACTTTTTTTTTAAAACACTTTTTTTTCCTAGTAAAAATATTACATTAAAAAATTCTAAAGTCAACTTAACTAATAAAGTGATAGAAAATAATTTTTTTCTTCTATCTCATTTTATCATTTGAATTGAATAACATCATATACCTTTTTAACGGATAATTTATATTACAAATATAAGATCAGAGTAAACTCATCACTAGTTTTTTATTTAGATAATGATAAAACATAATTTTTCTTATGTATTAGTCAATGAATTTTTTTATTTATGATTTTCGGTCACATTTTTTTCAAAACCTTTACAGGACCTTCCATAATGACCTATAATAATATGTATAGTCTCACATAAATCCACACTATTTTTGTAATATTTAGGGCCCACTTACAAAATATAGACGATTCTCTCGGGTTTTGTTGTGTTTGTCAATGAATTTTTTCGTGATATGATTTTTGGATACTTTTTTCAAAACCTTTACTGGACCCACCGTAATGACATGGAGGGGGGAATCCACATAGTCTTACCTTAATCTACACAATTTTTAAGCAATTTTGCGTCACTCAACAAGTATTAGACTATTTTCATAGTTTTTTGTGTGTGTTTGTCAATGAACTCTTTGGTGAATTTCGAGCACTCTTTTTAAAATCTTTATAGGACCCTACGTAATGACCTGGGGGGACAATACGTAGAGTCTCACAATGATACCTGCCATTTTTAGCATTGTGGGGCCATCAACAGAAATTAGGCGATTTTCTCAACAAAAAAAATTTGTGTGTTAGTCGATGAATAATTTTGGTGATATGGTGTTCAGACACATATTTTGCAAACATTTATAGGAACCTTTGTAATTACCAAAGGGGATGATATGTATAGCTTCACTATGATCCACAGTGTTATTTTTGCATTTCGCGGTCATCCAAGAGGAATTAGACAATTTTCTCATTTTTTCATATGTGTCAGTCAATAAGTTTAGTGATATAATTTTTGAGCATTTTATTTTCCAAAAATTTTAGAGGACCCTCCAGAATAAATTCGGAGAACAATATGTATAACCTCAACATTATTCACGTCATTTTTTTTAGCTTTTAGGAGTCATTCAACAGGAGTATAATAATTTTAAAAAAAAATTATATGTAATGTCAATTAATTTTTTGGTGGTTTTCGGATGCTTTTATTCAAATTTTTTTTACAGGAACCTAGGTAATGACTTGGGAAAACAATATGTATAGTTTCACCATGATCCACATTATTTTTTAGCATTTCGAAGATACATAACAAGAATTAGACGGTTTTCTCAATTTTTGTGTGAATTAATCAATAAATTTTTTGGTGATACGTTTTTTACACTTTTTTTCAAAGGACTTGAAGGAACAATATATATAGCTTCACTATGATCTATGCCTTTTTCTTAGCATTTATGGGCCATTGAAGAGGAATTAAATAATTTCTCAGTCTTTTGTATCCTTTAGTCGAATAATTTTTTTGATGATATGAATTTTCACACTTTTTCCCTAAACTTTTACCTGACTTTTTATATTGCTCTGGGGAATAATATGTGTAGTGCCGGTGCGAGGCCTCACCATTATTCACCTTAGTTTTCTTTTGCCCTATCGAATAGAAATGATGGAGTCAATCCATAAATTTTCATTTTGTTTCTTTTGATGACGTTGATATAATTACATTAAATATATTAAAAATGTTATGAAACTATATAAATTTAGAAGAAGAAGAAAGTAGGGAGAAGAGAAAAGACTTCTTATTCATCTTGAATTATATTCAGGATTCATAGATCTTTCACAAATCTTATTTACAATGAAGGAAAACCCTTTATTTATAGGAAAAACCTTACTTGGTCCCCAAGTAGGATTCCTAACCATATCCTACAAGGACTCCACATAATTAGACATTCACTATAATACAAATTGTTTATAACACTCCCTCTTAAATGTCGGTAGATTATGTGCCTCGTTAAAACCTTACTAGATAAAACCAAGTGGGAAAAAAAATCTAGTGAAGGAAAAAGAGTACACATATCTATTAATACGCATTATGGATGCCTCATTAAAAACCTTACAAGGAAAACCCAGTGGGACAAAACCTTGCGAGGGAAAAAGAGTACATCGCGTATTAACCCCCCTTATGAGAACATCAATTCAGAGACTAGATTCTTTGTTTTCCAAGCTTGTGCACCATTTTCTTGAAAGTTGTAGTTGATAGATACTTGGTGAATAAATCAACAATAATGTTACTTGAACAGACCTCTTGCATGTTGATATCACCATTCTTGGGAGCGCATGAGTGTAGAAAAAACTTGATGAAATATGTTTTCTTCTATCTCCTTTTATAAATCTTCCCTTCAGGGTCAAAGATTTCTGCAAGTTCCTTACTTCAACTTCTTTAAGCAAATAATCTATTGCCAAGAGTTTCAATTATAGTCATCAACTTGCATAATATGCTCTATGCATTTTGAATCTATTTAATCCTTATGAGGATGATAAACAAGTTTTCCAAAAACTTGTATATGCTTTAGATTTTGAACCCGTTGGATATTTAATTTTGTCAAGTAACAACATTCAAATTAGATGTATGACATCTTCTAGTGCCTAGGTTGCAAGTCAAATAAGCTTTACGCTTACCAAGATGCATCATTCCACTTTTCACTTATAATTATTTCTACACAAACATGTTTTAATAGATGTAGAATTCATATCCTCATAATCCTTTACAATATTGCGCGCTATTGTATCAAAGATATCGTCAACGATATACCATTTTGTATCGATTCACAACACGACAAAACTTATTGAGATCTCGTCACTTCATTATTTTTAGGTAGCTACCCTCTCATGAGGTTTTCATAAAGTGTTATGTCGTAGGCTCTCCAAGAGCACATTGTCTCCTTATTATGAGCATTTTGATTCTTTGATCCTCCCCCTTTTTCAAGGATTATTTTATTTAGAATTGCTTAGTCTATCATGCTTCATGCATTTCGTAGACTCTATCCTTAAGAGACATTCAATAAGAGTATTTACAACTCTTGTGTTGCTTCTAATCTCCCCCTTTATGTTAGACAAGCTAACATATATCTCAATCTTTCGAGAATCTATCCTTGTGCATCAACGTATATTCATTGATTATATACCACATATCAAAATAATCAGATGAAAAATATTTGGTCCCCGACCATAAATCAATTGAAAGAAAATTTGATCATAATTTATCGTTCTGATGCATACAATTACTTTTGTATGCAATACGTATTTCATATAGACATATGAAGCTTTATTTTCATAAAAAATGATTTTACTATTTGAGACATTTAGTGTCACATCATCTTGAGTATTTATCAATATTATCAAGATAAATTGTCTTGATTACATATTCTGAAATTGTGCTCTTAACTAAATTATTTTTGCACAAACAATTTTGTGAATGTCAAACTACATGTTGACAACAAAAATACATGTGATTATCTTATAGATGCATCCTTTATCATGTCACATGATAGGTGAACGAACCCATATTCACCTTTTATACTTTTAAGAATTTAGAGATTTAATCTCAACATTAGTTGATCCAATCAACTTGTCATGAGAACAAACAACAAAAGATTTCCTGAAGAATCTTCTAGTTTTTCAATGTATGTCCATTACTCAGTATGCATATCTTTGGGATGACCAAATTATTCATGCCAACTAATAAAATTATTAGTACTCGTAAACTCCAAGTTTACTACGTCATGTGCCTTTTGCTTTAGTAAAATTCTGATTTACTATTATATGACTAAATTTCAATTTTATTACTCCAAGAGTAATTTTCAGATTTATTTCTTCTCAATTACTTTATCCTTTAGGTGAGTCGTGATTCTATCATTGAATGAACTAATTTGAAGAAAATTGTGCATGTAAACATATTATTTGTGCCAACATTTTTGCAAACATCAAGTTGAGAAATAATAATAGACACACATGAGATCATATAGAAGAAACATTTGTTAGGATCATTAAATAACTAAACAATCCACTTGGTGGATGACTAGGTCCACAAATATCTGTATACGTTCCTAGAACGCAGAAAATTCAATCTCAACTTTCGTTTATGGTGGTCTCACAATTAGCTTGCCTTGCTAACAAGTAGTATAAGAAAATTCACCATTTAAAAGAATTTTTAGTTTCTTCCATGAAAGTCCATTTTAATTTTTCATAATTTGTCTAAACATTATAGACTAACGATGTCCCAGACAATCGTGTCAAACTAAGAAAGTATAGGAATTAGTAAATTTCTTATTTACCGTAGAATGTGCCTCAATTGCACTAATTTTATCCAATACACGCTTGAAGATAAAGTATGAAACTTTTCTATAATACATGTCTTCTTAGAGACATTCTTGGTGATACCACATCATTGATGAAATATCACAATCTTTCACATGCCTAGCATGGTGGCTTACACCTCATTCTCTTTAGAGAATGGATCCATATTTTAGCATTTATCAGAAGTTCTCATTCTTCATGAATGGAACACAAACATGTGAGCTTATCAAATTATGATAGCTTTAGTACCTCATTCCATATTTATGTGCATTATTCAATCACTTGTCTTCTTTCAGACATATTATGCACTACAACCACATTCACTTTATGTAATGGAGCAAATTCAGTAAATTTCATGACTTCTCATCAGAAACACATTAGTTTTTCTTTAGTTATTATTATATTATCAATATGGTGTATTAAGACTCAAATTCAATATCTTATCCATATAAAAGTGTCTTAGGTCATAAATCGATGGGTCTTGAACCCAATATCTTATCATCACGGTGCACCAAGACTTTAACCCAATGTCTTGCTCTCTTGGTGCGATTGGACGTAAATCCATTGTTTTATCCATATAAAGACATCTTAGGCCACAAATCGATGAGACTTGAATCTAACATCTTTATCTTGATGCCTTATCCCTTTTCATGTGATTAAACATAAATTCATCATCTTATAAAAATGTTATATCATTGCAATAAATAAAAAAGGCTACAATTTAATTATAACTACTGTTACCCATATAAAAATATTATACCAATAGCATGATAGAAATTTGAAAAATATAAATTTTACACTTTGCAATCATATCGATCTATTGTTTTCTTTGTATAATTTTCCTTTTAACAAGTACTTGGATGGTTGTGTCTTCTAACCACACTACTCAAGACCACATTTAATATTTGAAAGTAACCAAATTTTTCTTATTTCTAAAGATTTAAAGGTGAGCCAGTAAACAGTAAATAATGTGTTATCTTTAATACTTTTCATAGTAGTTAAAGTCGGCAACATAACTAATCCATAAAATCAATGCAAAAGACAATACTTGGAACATGTTACCTGGACTAAAGGAACGTAGCATCGTGTGAATTTCATCTCCAATAAAAAAAAAGTGATGGCAGAGTCTCGTGCTGATAACGTGTTATGAAACTATATAAATTTAGAAGAAGAAGAAAGTAGGGAGAAGAGAAAAAGACTTCTTATTCATCTTGAAGTATATTCAGGATTCATATATCTTTCACAAATCTTATTTACAACGAAGGAAAACCCTTTATTTGTAGGAAAACCTTACTTGGTCCCCAAGTAGGATTCCTAACCATATCCTACAAGGACTCCACATAATTAGACATTCACTATAATACAAATTGTTTATAACAAAAAAGCTATTTTTTGAAAGAAAAAAGAAATACAATATTTACCTGTCTTCCTTATCCAACACACCATTCCCCTACCAAGTGCTTTTTTACTCACAGCATCAGTCTTTCACCTTCCACTGTACCATTTTCTTGAACAAACTGAATATTCTGAACAAGAAAAACTCCATCAATGAATCCAGAAAGCTCCAATAACAACAGCAAAACAAACCCCAGAAAAAGACCATTAGTAGAAGAACCTAACAATAACAAACAACCAATAACCCTAAATTCCATGTTGGTAGCCATTGATCACAACAATCTCTTTTACACAGTCTGTTCTATATGTGAAAAGACTCTACCTAAACCTTCTCCAAATACCCATATCCCCAATTCTTCTTCTTCTACATCATCATCTTCAATACCCTTTTGCAAAAATTGCAACTTTAACTCTGGTTCCAAACGCCTCTTTCGTGTTCTTGTATGTGAATTTTTCTTTTTCTTTTTGTGTTATTCTGTGCAATTTTGATGTTTTTTAGTTGGTTCTTGTCAAAGGTTTGATTTTTCTTTGTGGGTAATTTTTCTTTTTTTCTTTTTGCAGATGTCGATAGCTACTGAGAAAAGAGTGGTTGTAGTGATAATGTTTGATAGGGCGGCTAGGGTTTTGTTTGGTTGTTCTGCCGATGAGTTCTTTGATTTTGCCAAGACTCATCCCTTTGCTGGTAACTCAGATTAATCTACCTTTTTCCCTCTTAATTTCCTTTTTTATCTTTTAAAGCTGCACTGATGCAACATTTAGGAGATGTGTGATAGGCTGGTTATCGCGGTTTTTAGGAGAGGTAGAAGTAGGCTTAAGAAGACCTAGGGAGGTGATTAGATAGAATATAACAGATATTTTGCTTACTACGACATTACCCTGCTTAAGGAGAGGTAGAAGTAGGCTTAAGAAAAACTAGGGAGGTGATTAGAAAGAACATGACAAATAATTTGCTTCCTACAACATGACCCTACACAAGGAGAGGTCGAAGTAGGCTTAAGAAGGACTAGGGAGGTGATTAGAGGGAACATGACACATATTTTGCTTACTATGACATGACCTCACATAGGAAGGTATGAAAGACGAGAATTAGGTTAGAAGGGTAGTGAGTAGTCGAGAGGTTGTCTATAGCAGGTTTTAGGAGAGGTCAAAGTACATTTAAGAAGAACTGGGAAAGGTGATTAGACAAAACATGAAGACTAATCGAAGATTTGGGAAGGCATTGAGGTCAAGTATTAGGCTAGTAGGTAAGTAATCAAGTGTTGTTTTACTTTTATGTGGTTGAGACATGGGCTAGTCTACTCTCCTCGTCTTCTCCTCATTTACTAGTATTAGTTAGTATACCCAATGGGATTTTTCATTGATATGTTGTTGTTTTTACTATTTTTATTTTGTTTTATTTTTCTTGCTATTTTGCTATTGTTATTTTCTTTTCATTCTAGCTTTGATTTCACTTCTCTTGAGTGGAGGGTCTATCGGAAACAACCTCTTCCAGTTTGTTGTTTACAAGGGCAATTTCGCTTATGCTTGAAATAAGTCAACAGCATTGTTTGCAGGATATATGTATACTAAAATATAATATGAAAGTCAGTTCCAAAGAAAACTTAGCCATTATAGTGAAATGTTGTTAGAGACAGGTTTGACTGTAGTAGTAAATGAAAAGCACACTGTTCATTAAGAGTTATAAATTTTATTTTCTTATGCTTTAGGAATTCTATGAAACAAAAAAGAATGAAAGAAGTAGGAGATGATGGGGGAATGTTTCTGTAGGAATTGAAATTCTAATGAAACTTACTCCATCTGTCCCAATATATGGGATAACTCTTTTTATTTGGAGATGTCCCAAGATGGTTGATAGTTGACACTTGGCACTATTTTATTGCCACACGACTTTCTTGACTTTCAAGTAGTCGAATTTATTAATCTTATTTAAATTTCGTATTTTTGTTGAAATGTTTCTCCATCTAACTACACTCCAGCAATCGTTTTATTATTTTCTTCTACTATTGCTAAATGTAATATATAAGTTCAATTAGCATCTTAAAATTCTCATGTTAAATGGAACAGCGAGAGTATTTGGTCATGGTCCATAATTTTTTTCCAAGAATCTTATAATTGCATCTTACAGTGTTTGCTGGACCATATGAAGGGGATTCTGACTTTTTTGAGAATTCTTTTATGCAGCCGCGTCTGCGGGTAATGCTTTGGAGGGAGAGATGTTGAAGATCACCTTGTCCCAACCAAAGAATGGAAATGCACGACATCTACGAGTGGTATCACTTTTTCCATTGCGGACAGGTTTTCAGCCTGTGATTCAGACCTTGAGGGAACTATATCGAGCAAGAGGCGGTTCATAGCTATTGTATTCAGGTCTTTGTGTGTCAAATTTTCTTTTGAGCAGCCTTATTGTTCGTGTACATCTCCATCGTTCCATTCACAAAAAGAACATGAATGCATGCATCTTTTGTTGAATATTAGTTATCTCCTTTAAACACTACTCTGAGCTTAGAAGACTATGGGGTGCGCTTCCATTATTATAGTTATCAGCTTAAAACGAAATGTGAAATTTAAGTGTTGGGTAGCATATCAAAGTTTGCTCTATGTGCCATCTAACAACATCAATAAACATGTGATTCTGTTTCCCATTCAGTATGTTAAGCTCAATGAGGATATCTAAGACATCAATAACAATCTTGATGTAAACGAATTGGTTTAACAGACCAGAATTTGTTTTTTCGGGTTTAATCCAAATAGTGCACCTCTAGCCATAGGAACAGGGGACGTAGATCCTGTGTAATCATATTTAGCTGAATTGGTTGAACATAATTTGGTTTTTTCAAGCTTGTCCAATATTTAGTGTAGAATTTCCTTTATCCTGTACCAGAGGAGTCCGAGAAATCAGGGGAAGGGCAATTTGACATGATTACTTTTATTAGAATTTCCTTTTTTTTCCGTATTTTCTACCAATAGAACAATGTATTAAATTTTGAATTTCCTTGATAATGGTTCATTGCTCGAATGAACATTTCGTTTGGATGATTATGGTGGAATTGATAAATTATTTAGGCAATTTGACATGATTACTTTATTAGGATTGTTCATTTTTATAAGAAGAAATAAACTCAACTAATAACCTCAAAAACAAAAATCCGATATAACCAAACCATTATTCGAAACCCATCTTAAAAAAAAAAACTATTCAATCCGCTTTATTTGGAACAAATTTAGATTTGAGTTTTTTTTGTTTTTAAAAAAAAGAAAAGACATAAAGTCACTACTAAAGTTGTCTCATATTTGCATAAAGATGCCTAAACTTTGGAAAGTGTCCTATTACCCCACGAAGTTATCTAAACCCATAATAAATATATCCTTTTGACTAAATTTAACACCACTCGTGTTATCACGAAATATGGGTGCGTGAAGGACTCTTGGTGCAGCTTCAAACCAACTTAAAATTGCCACATGACACTCCCAATTTGACTTATTTTAAAAAAAATATAAACACTCATGTATTAATTTTTTAAAACTTTATTAGAAATAGTTTTTTTTTTAATTTTTCAAATCCTTTTTCTCATCTTCCCTACCATCATTAGCTTACCCATATTTTTTGGGCATTCATGGCTTCCTTCATTTTTTTTCCTTTGCTCGTTTTCCTTTCTTATCATTGTTTTTAAAAATTAATATTATTGTGTTCATTCTTATTTTTATTTTTTATTTTTAAAAAAACAAATTAGTTTAGTGATTTTTTACCTCCTACAAATCAAGATTGGAATTTAGAAATAGTGAAACTCTGAGAAACTCGATTTGGGAGTAAGAAGTTGGAGAAGTTAGTGATTTAAATGTCAAATTTAACTTGGTAATATTTTGAGTATTTAGATTTAATAATTTGACGAAATTTATTTTTATAAATAAATTAATTGGTGATAGTTTGATTAATAATTAATATTGTTACCGCGAAATCCGTCCTGCCATGGTAGATATGCCAACTACTGCAGTACAGGTGAAGGCAATGGTGGAAGACAAAAGTTGAGGCGAAGAAGAAAGAGAAAAAGAAAAAAAAAGAAACGAAAAAGAAGCAAGCAAAGAAATCAAATAAAAATAATTAAAAAATAATTTTAACACGTGGCAAGGGACTATTTGTGCGTGATTTATAAATATTTTTGTATGAGTGGTATTGGGTGAAAAATGGGGTGTACATAGTATTTTGAAGTTGTTCAGTGGGTTAATAAGACACCCGCAAGTTAAGGTGTCTTTTTAAAAATTCGAGACAACTTCAATGGTGACTTTATGTCTTTTCTTAAAAAAAAAGTCATAGTTTTTATATCCAATCTGAACCATCTAAATGCCCACTCATAACCTCTCAATGCATATGTAGACATGCTTCTACTCCTTTTTACAAATACCCTCAATTTTTTTAGGCATAAGTCATAAATGTATCCTTTAATTTGATCTCATTTTACGTTTATATACTTCAACTTTGGGTATGCGTAAGTAGACACTTAAACTTGTATAAAGTTGAACAAGTAGACATATGAGTCCTACATGACATAATACACGTAGGATAAAAAAATGACATGTAGGATGTCATGTAGGGCATGTGTGTATATTTGTTCAACTTTATACAAATTTAATTGTGTACTTGTGCATACCAAAAGTTGAAGGACATAAATGTGATTTGAAGCCAAGTTAAAGAAATAATTATGTATTTCTTTAATCATCATTTGACGTGCATTCTCTATTAAATGAACAAATATACTTGCATTGACATAGACAAAGTTAGAATTTTGACATTATGTGTTCGGATGAATTTTAAAATGAAATTTCAATTACTAATAATTCAATTCCGAATTAAATACATAAAAATATTTAATTATAGTCTTATGGGCTTGATTTTATAACACGTTATCAGCACGAGACTCTAGCCAATTGAGATTGAATTTTATTTTTTCTTTAACTCATGTTTTGGTTGATCTCTTTATAAGAATCAAGGTATTATATGCATAAAATCGGGTATGTATTTTCTAAAATATTTTATGATTTAGAATACAATAGTATTCAATCACTAACAATTATCAGGAACCAAAGACATATAAAACTATTGGTTGAATATGACATGCTATACAACAAAACTTCTTAAATCGAAGAAGGCATAAAATTTTAATAGCATGATTTGAATATTATTTTGATTGTTTTGAAAGACTCAAAGGGTAAGTCATTTTGTACTTCGGTCTATAATATCGTTGGTTAACGGTAAGACAATGGGTTCAAGTTTCATCGCACCAAATGGGTAAGACATTAGGTTAAAGTCCGGATGCACCATAATGAAAAAAATGTTTGAGGGTAAGAGGGTAGATTCATATTCTATCGCACCAAGAGGGTACGACATCAATATGCGTTTTGATGCACCATAATTGGGTTCAAGTCCCATAGAATTATGACGTAACATGTCTTATATGGGTAATACTTTTAGTTTAAATCAATGCAACATAGTGATGATAAAATGATGACTAAGTCAGAAATAATATATTTTTATGAAAAGCCTTAAAATTTGTCCCATTGAATTTGCTCCATTCCTTGAAAAGAATATGGTAGCAACATATGATAACTTTGAAATCTTTGAAATTCACATATTGACTTGCTCCATTCTATCGTATGAATGTGGTAATAGTGAATAATTAGTCTGAAAGATGACAAATGATTAACGATATAAATAAGGGCGTGGATGAACAAAATTATAATAGTCAGCATTGTGGTAATTATAAAAGAATGAACAATATGAGTTCTCCAAATGGACCCTCAAAATGTGAAGGTAATTTTATCACCAAAATGGTATGAGAGGTCATTGAACCTATGGTTGTTGTAGACCTAATAATTTGATAAGTTTATAAATCCTTCATCAAAAGAAAGAATGTAAAGCGATGATGCTCTTTATCTTTCAAAGTGATGTTGAGGTTGGTCATGTAAATACGTCAAATATATAGGTATGACATGTTTAAATGATTATAGTCAACTCATAAAGAGATTGTGACTTGTAATAAGCATGTGAATGTTTGCATGTTCTTGAAATTTAATATGAAAAAATATGAAGGAAAAATATGAATAAGAATCATGTATGGTTGGATATATGTCAAACTCACCTTGGGAGGTTTGAGAAAAATAAATAAATTTTATTTGACATGAACGGTCAATGGTCGTGTGCATTTATACGTCATGAATATTATGGTATGTTTGTTATGAACTACCGAAAGGGCAAAAAGAATGAAGTAATTCTTGCCTATAAAGGTTGTGGTCATGATCAAATATACTTTGTGGCAATACAAATTTGTCATTGGTTGTGTACCTATGGTACAATAAAAGTAAAGCAAGAAACATATCTTGCTTGTAATAATTTTTGCCATGACAATAATAATATAATTTCTCCTTGAAGGAGATGTTCACCATATGGATGGTGTCATGGGATATGTGATAGTATACAAAATAATTGCAATCTCTAACAAGTTGTGTTATTACCAGAGGAATACTATTGGGGTTGTAGTAAGTCTCAAAAGAAATTTTTATGTTTCGGATGAATTGAAAAGAAATATTGAGACTATAAATTATGAAAAGATATATTATCTTCAGATTGCTACAATTGAAGTGGGTTATAAATATTTATGTAAGTGATTGCCCATTTTTTCCTCTTGTTTATTGCACACAAACGTGGGCATGTTGACGAATTTACATGCAAAAGTAAACTATAAGTGTACTGAAATAAAAATCAATTGGCATGATCGGTTGACCATTCTGATTAAATGTGATGCAAATGTAATTGAGAATTCAGGTTACTTATATGATGAAGAAATAAAAGATTCTTCAAGAATTCTTTGTGTTGCTTGTTCTCTTGATCTTTTATAAAATGATCATTATAGAAGTTAACGTTGGGATTGTAATCCCCTAAAATTTTTGGAACATATAAAAAGCTAAATATGGGACCATATGGATCATTTGCAACTATGATAGACATATCTATGTTATGATCACATGTGCTTTGTTGTCAACTTACAAATTAGTGTTTGTAAGGTTGTCTGCTCAAATTGTTAAATTAAGAGCAGAGATCCAAACTATGAAATTATATTGATAATGCTGGTTGATTTAGCAGAAATCGTATGCCTCCAAGTATAGCTAAATTATGGTTATGAGAACAAAAACTCCCAAATAAGATTTGTTATGAGATAATTTTATTTAACATGTAGCAACACATATATACATCAAGCCAACAAGGTTTTCCCATTAAATTGGTTCAAGGTCAGGATCCAAATATTTTTTATCTAAAATGTTGCACGTGCGGTTATGATTTTAATTGTTCCACCACACACAAGGATAAATTCCCAAATAAGGTTGGGATGAATTATATTTCATACATTAGGGGAAGAGATGATTGACTGCTGAAAATTATTTATGAGGTTAATTATGAATATCTGGGTCCTCGTTAAATAAATATGTGAACTTAAGTTCAAGTGATAATTCATTTGCATAATGTTGCGAATCAATTGCCAGATGAATGTACTGACCCTATGATATGATTCAGCTGCAAATGCTCAATGTGAAATCCTTGAAGGACGGAGTCTATGATACGCCGGAAGCGTAATACACCAATTGGTTCCAAATATAAAATTCATTGAAAAAGGAGAGGAGCATATGATTAATATGGTTATGATAATGAGACAAGTGCTATAAAAGAGCACCACGACATAACACTTCATAAAACCTTGGAAAAGGTTCAGGTACCTGAAAAATGATGAAAAATGAAGAGATCTCGATAAGTTATATCATATTGGAATCGATATCAAATAATCGTCGATGGTATCTTTGATATGAGGTAGAGCTGTGTATCGGCCGATTCGGTTCAGTTTTGAAGTTTATCGGGTTGGCTTATTGATTATCGGTTTGTAAAGATGCTACACCGTTTTAGAACCATTAAGATATTGGGTTATCGGTTATTGGTTTATCGATTTTTGATCGTTATCGATTCGGTTATCGGTTTAACCATTAAGATTTGACTCAAAAGAAAAAATATTAAAAATCACTTAGAAACAAGGTGATAAACCAAATAAATCATGCACTTGAGTTCACAAGTTACTTCTTGTTTAAAAGCAAACACTTTTACATTGTAGAATTACCAAGTGTTTGAGACAACTAAAAATGAAAGTAGGAAATTAAACTTTAAGTCGAGGACTTTATATAACAAAATAGTATAAATATAATTATTTAATTTACTATTAGGTTATCGGTTAATCCGTTAAGAAAAAACTTCAAACCGTTAAGAACCGATAACCCAATAACAACAAAAATCAAAACCATTGTCAAAATCACTAAACCAATAACCCAATACTATAAATCAATAACTTTTTTATCAGTTCGACTTGTCGGTTTCTATTCAATTTTGAACATCCCCAATATAAGATAGCGCTCAACGATAATTGTGACGAGGATTTTGACTTCAAATCTTTCATATAGTATGGACAGATAAATGATTGACCAAGTAAAATGCAGAATTCAAGTATAGTTTGTTTCACTTAAAAAAATGATGTTTTGGACGGACAGTCCATAAATCAAGGTATAATGTCAGTGGGGTACAGATAAATTATGCGATAATATAGCCGTAAGATATCAAGTACGACTTGTGCCATGGGGCATAAAGATTTGTCGAAAAAATTCTGACATCATTGGAGATGTTTTCTCTTATGGTGGATGCAATGAGATTTGTTTTGATCTGGCAACATATGAAAAACTTGAATGCATATAGTGAATCATGTCTAGTTAGACAACGAAGGTTATATGAAAATTCTTGAAGCAATCGATGTGTCTGAAACATATAAAAGCTTGAAGGAAACTTTTCAATAAAGCTTTAAGAATCATTATGTAGATTGAAATAATCAAGGAAGAAAATGATACAAAAAGAATGACCCTAATTGTCCTTGAATTTTAATGAAAAGGTCAGGATCTGAATTGTTATAAATTGTGTATGTAGATGACTTGAAATTACTAACACTCTTAAGGAGCTTTTAAAAGCTATTGAGTATTTGGAAGGGAATCTAAAATGAAAAGATTCTGGAAAGATAAAATTTTGTCTTGACCTAAGATTGAAAATTTGACGATGAAATATTTGTCCATCAATAAACATACACAAAAAAGTTTTGATGCAATTTTATATGGATAAATCACATTCATTGAGTACGCCAATGATTATGAGATCGCTTGAAATAAATGATGATTCATTTTGATCTCAATAGAAGGATGAAGAGCTTTTTGGTGATGAAACTCTATATCTTAGTGCAATCAGGGTACTAATGCATCTTGCTAACAATCGACAAGATATCTGCTTTGAAGTAAATTTACTGGTAAAATTCGGTTCCTTCCCAACAAAAGGACATTGAAATGGTGTTATTTACATACTTGAATATCTTTGAAAGACCATAGACATGGGTTCACTCTATTCCGACGAATTCAAGTCAAGAGCTGATTGATTATGCAGATGCAGAATATTTATCCAATTCGCATAAACCACGATCATAAATACACTATTTGTTTGCATATGGAGGCACAATAATATCCTGGTGATCAATGAAGCAAATGTTGCTATGCAGAAATAAAAGCCCTCCATGAAGCAAGTTGAGAGTGCGTCTGGTTGAGATAAACGACACACCATATTTAAGAAATGTGTGATTTTTATTTGAAAAAGAATATACCAATCACAATATACGAAGATTGGAGACATTATCGCAAGAAATTAAGTGATGTTTTAATCAGGGGGAGTATAATACGCGTTGCACTCTTTTTCCTTGATCGAGGTTTTTTCCCACTGGTTTTTCTTGCAAGGTTTTTAATGAGGCAACATATAATGCGTTTCAAAAGATATGTGTACTCTTTTTCATTTACTAGAATTTTTTCCCACAGGATTTTTCATAGTAAGATTTTAACGAGGCACATTATCTATGGACATCCAAGGGGAGTGTTATAAATTCATTGTGTTATGTGGATGATCCATTAGAGTTATCCAACAATTGATTGAATTCATGTATTAGTTTTTCCAATATCATAAGATTCAAAGGTGATATGAACCTTGATGATAACTATGTATAAATCCAAGGTGACCTTTGACTATGATATCTCAACACTATAAATAGAGATATCATTCACCATTGTATGATACACTTGAATAACAAGAAAAGTCCTCTTCTTCTATCTATTTCTCTTGCCTTCTTCTCTTTATGATTATAATATTATGAACTTGATTTTATAACACTTTCTAGATTATAATTTCCAAAATATTGATTGTTGTAACTTAGTTGACGCATGCAATTATTTATTAGATAGATATATTAACGCCCCAGTGCAACATAAGTTGTTCATATCTTCTTACTATTTTTTTTTACAAAACATATCTTACTATTAAAAAGACGGAAGTGAAAGAAATGAGAATATAAATTTGTAATACGTCACACATGGTTCATATATACTTATTTTAGGGGATGCGTAAAAATCTAATAAAAAAAGGGAAAATTGTATATAATAGCAAACTAATAACCTAAAATAAATGGAGTAGCTAGTGTTTGATTTAATTGTGCTCCATAGCAAACGTTTGCGAAAAATTGTCAGGCGCCTCTCTGTCAAATATCTCGCTCGCCACTCTCCTCTAATCTCTCGCTCGCTTCCTCATTTTTTATACAAACACAAATGTATAAAAATTATTTCTAATTGTATAAAGTAGAGAAAATTATATAAATACATATATTTTTGTTCCCCTCTCTCCCCTCTTCCAGATCTCGCTCGCCACTCTCCCAAATCTCGCTCGCCACCCTCTCCTTTCTCACCTATACAAATAGTAGTGAAATGTATAAATTGCGTTTCTGTTTGTATAAAGCGTGAGAAAATTGTATATACACATGCAAGTACATATATTTTCGTCCTATACACTTATAATTATACAATAAAAATACTCCCCTGCCCAGTTTCTTTTGCCTTTCTCTCTTTCTCGTTTTATACAAGTTTCAAATTGTATCTAATTTCTCTCTTTTTTGTTTTATACAATTCGATTCAATTGTGTATTCCTTGTCATGTCTCTTTTGTCTTTCTCTCTTTCTCATTTTATACAAATTCAAATTGTATATAATCGTTCTATAGACTTATAATAATACAATTCGTTTTATACACTTCATTTTTATACAGTTCTCTGCCCAAGTATCTTTCTCTTTCTTGTTTTACACTTCGTTTATACAATTTGCTTCAACTTTATATGTATAGCGAATTATACAGTTTCTATATTTGCTATGGAGCGCAATTATGCAAACTTTGCTATAGCATACAAATATGAATTTTTTATTTGCTATATGTGAAAGTTGCCCTAAAAAAATATCATTGCATTATTAGTTTTTTAATGGGTTTATAAAAAAATTATTGGGCTATTGGTTCATTTTGATTTAAACCTAATAGGACAATAATAATTTACTAATTTATTATTATTATTGTAAATACTTTACAATAATTAGTAATATCTAAGAAAATTTATAATGTTATAACTAAAAATTATTGTGCTTTTTTATAGTTATTAAATTTTAATTTACTTAGGAACAACATAAAAATGTTTATTCCATATTAAAGAATATAAAATTTATTTTCAAATGATAAATTTTAAATGATTCATATAAATTCACATATATTCACATTTGTTGTGAGTCTTTTCATTTTTAAATAATATATTTTGAAGCTAGAGATTATTTGCATTAATAAAAATATTAATCTCATTAAAATTAGCTATTAAATAAATAAATAATAATAATTAAACTAATACAAACTTTAAGTGACGTTATTACAAATCATATTGGACTTTTCTTCGTCTGAAATACTGAAATATTAAGAAATAATAAATAATGAAAACAACAGGGCAATGCTTATTTAGCAATAACTATTTTGAATTTAACTTCCTGACATTCTAAAACACATACGCAGAATTGATAAATAAAGTCATTATTTTGTCTTGAGCATAAAAAAAAACAAATTGTGAAAATTCTGTAACTCATAAGAAGTTCAATAATTTTTGATAAAGATATTCAAAAACATATATCTACATCAAAAGAGAAATTATTAACAAAACCAAATGAATTTNTGATTATTTTGTCTTGAGCATAAAAAAAAACAAATTGTGAAAATTCTGTAACTCATAAGAAGTTCAATAATTTTTGAAAAAGATATTCAAAAACATATATCTACATCAAAAGAGAAATTATTAACAAAACCAAATGAATTTAGACTACATCATGTTAACTTCAAATATTGGAATATTACACACTAATGTATATATACTAAGTAAATGAATAACTATTATATCATGAAAATTATTTTCCTCAAGTACTTGAGGTTATGAAATATACCTCTTACATAGAATGATTTACTTCATCAGAATAGTGGTACCTCATATTCCGCTAAACTTTGAACTCACTCTACAACAATAAATCACACGAATCTTTTAAATGCAATAAGAAGAAGAAAAGTAGAAGATAAGAAAAACTAGTGTTAAAAAATGAGAGGAACCCTCTCTCTATATAGTCAATAAAAAATAGTATGAACAAGTGTTTTTTGTTTCATCAGAATAAAACCAAAGATTTTGTATATATTTTAATATATGTTTTTTTTTTAAAATTTTGATACAAAAAATTAAAGATATATAAAAGAACAATGAACCAAAAAAAAAGAAGAGAAGAGTTGAGGAGTGGCAATTCAACCATAAGAAATCTAGAAAATCATTTTTGAATTAAAAAATAAGTAATTAATACTGAGGGTAAAATATGAAAAAAATAATTGTCTTTTCTTGATATGTTAAAAGTGACAAGTAAAAATAAAAATCTATAATTAAAAGAATGCTTGGATTGACTTAAGTGTTTAGCAAATATAAAAATTCAAAAGTTAGGCAGTTTACATTTGGCCAAGAAGACATTGAAATGTTAAGTGTTCCAGTTGATCATTAGTTGCGAGGAAGGGTATCAACTCAGTATATATCACGGTCCAAGCCTACACTCTGAAGGTAATTGACACTCGAGAACCATTTTTGATTTTCAAACGAACTTTTGGCCTGACTCAATACTCCAGAAGACTTACTTGACAACATAAGAATACAATTGCATAGCTTGATCAGAAGACCTCAACAAACAAGAAAACACAATAGTCTCAATGGTATAAACTCATAACCGTCAGAAAAGCACTTTAATAGCAATAACAAATCAACTAAGTCTAGAACAATAACAAGGAAAAGGAACAAGACTCCTCAACTACTATTGTTTATGAAGCCTCTAAGTACTATGATGGATGTCCGGACAAGACCCCCAATAATCCTAACAAAACTGAAAAATAAAAGCAAAGTGTGGAGTCCTCCAAAAAGCAAGTACACTCACCAATAAAACTCTGGCACTGCAAATGGTATCAACGGAACGTCTGTTGATTACTCTGAATACATGTATTGCATCATGAAAAGACACAAGCCAAAAGACGTCAGTACATTGAATGTACGAGCTTTAACTGATAAAAAGGAAGAACATACTCACTCATCTCAACTCAACTCGACTCAACTCAACTCAGTTCAAGCAACAACAAAGATGCAGCATAAAGAAAGTTCTTGAAACAGTAAATAACAACTCAATATCTAAAAATACAATAATATCTCTCTACTCTTATATGAGAGATTTTCTAACCGAAAATCATCACTATGAGTTATGTGATAATACATCGTCTCGCCCACACTGCCAAAACTGTCATATACCTTGCTGAAGTATAATACATCCTCAACTAAGTGGATCCATTAAGCTATGATTAAAATCAATATATAAGAAATTATCTAAAAAGTATGACCCATTACCCATGCTGGCGTACATGATTTTATGAAGATTTTAACCGTGCTCAATACTCCTCCCAATAATATATATAAGTCATGCACATATGTTTAAAGAAAACATACATCCTCCTCAATTTGAGATAACTACTCAAAAACTCTCTTAAAAGAGATAATGCTCAAAAATCCTCATGAACTCATTTAGAAAACAAGATTTCTTCTTCTCATTTTAAATGTAAAAGTTTTACATGCTTGGAAATACTTAATCCTAACATACTCATTTTTAAAAATGAACTCAAGTTTCCTCAAGTTTTCTTATACTGAAGTACTCAAGTCTTAATCCAAGTTTTAAAAGATTGAAAAAGGCTCCTCCAAATGACTCAAAGATTTTTCAAATTTTATTCTTAATCTTTACTTTAATTTGAAAAGTAAAATTAAGAGACATGTAGGATCTCTCAGTGAATTATGAAGATTTAGATAGTTAGGATTAAGAAGAGAAAGAAAGCTCGACACAAATGAACAAGTATGGAACAAAAACGGATGGGGCCTGATTGGGCGCACTGCTGGTGCGTCACGCCAAACCTCTATTTATAAGGGGTCTGATTGCGTACTGTTAATGCATCTCGTCAGGCCGGCCATTTAGTGGGAATTTGATTGAGCGCACTACTGGCGTATATCTACGCAGGTGATCTTTAACTATTAAAACATCTATCTACTTGAACATGAACAATTTTTTCTTGAGGAAATCACTCATGCAATTCAACTTTTTTAAAATAAAAAAAGCTATGTCAAGATACTTGCTAAAAACAATAGCAAACACTTGTCTTCACATTATGTCAAACAACTTTAACATGTCCTCATTTTTCACAGGGAGATCTCCTCAAGCACTTGACTATAAAGGCACCAAACTACTTGAGTGTTTGTCTAGGAATAATTATAATTAAAAATTTTGTTTTTGGTAGCCTCAAGTATTCTAGTTGTAAATAAATATATTAAAAGTTTTATGTTTATATACGCAGAAAGTTTGGTGGCTAAGTAGTAAAAGTATTCTAGTTGTATTGTCAAAACACAAGGATGATCGTTGTTGTTTAACGTGCAATGAATACAAACTCAGACCCCTAGCACACATATTGGGGATTTTCCTATTGNATGCAGAAAGTTTGGTGGCTAAGTAGTAAAAGTATTCTAGTTGTATTGTCAAAACACAAGGATGATCGTTGATGTTTAACGTGCAATGAATACAAACTCAGACCCCTAGCACACATATTGGGGATTTTCCTATTGTACTCATTGTCAGATCCGAGGGTATAATAATTTTACAAATTCATTGGTTATTATTTCAAAGTTCTGAAAAATTCAAATAAGCTTGTTCAAATTGCTCCCAAAAGTTCTCTAAGAAATTACAGATTAACAAGGAATGAATATAGAGCCAGAACACTAGCACTTATATTTGACATTTTCCATCATTGTTGGGTTAGTGGAAAGGGTATGACAGATTTACAAATGCATTGGTTACAAAATATTTATAAATGCATTGGTTATCATTTTAAAAGCCACAAAAAATCCAGTTAAGATTGTAAAACTAGGTCCGAGCAAGATCAATTTGCAGTTTAACAAACAATGAATATACACTCACAACCCTAAGACTTATTGGGGATTTTCATGTATAAATTGTTGGACCTGTACAAATATCATTTCACTTATAATTATACAAATAATTTATGTTGTATAAAGCGAGAGAGATTTCATATACATATGTTTTAATTCGGTTTAATTGTATAAAAATTTAAATTTTATGCAGATATACAAACACAATCATTGATACATATACATAGTAATTATATCTATACAATTATTTAACTGATATACATAGTCAATCGCAATGCTTTTATACAAACGAATGTCTACGATTCGTTTAAAAATAAATGCAGGACCTAGTTGAACCAAGTTAAAAATATTAGAAGTTGAGTAAGTTTCGATGACGAAGTAATTTTTGTGATTGACCAAATAATAGAAAATACCTTTGTTGTTGTCGTGAAACATTGTGAAGTATTCTTGCTTCCTACCCCCTGTGGAGCATTTTCAAGTACGATCCTCAAGAGCTCACAAACAATCTTTTATTATTGTCCAAATTTGTTTGTTTTTCCTTCTCTTAACACTTATCCTTTCAGTTTGTATCTATCTCCAAACATCTACATCCCCTTCTTCATGACTTAAAAACACAACTAACATTCCTCCATTATCGACGTCTTCTGTTGTGTATGTCTTTCGAATTGATCTTTGTTTTGAACTCGGAAAATATCTTCCATAAATTTTCTGTTAAGTCACTTTGAAACTGAGTTTTTCTTGATGCTTAATGTTCCCAAATTACCTCAATAGAGCTGTCAATATGGGCTAACCCACTCCATCCGTGCTAACCATATAAGTTTTGACATTTTACAGGCCAGATCGGGCTAGCCCATTTTTGGTTTGGGCCTGAAAACAGTACGCTCAACCCACAAGTACGCGGACTGCAGGCTTGCCGGGCCAACCACTTTTAAAAAAATTATATTTATTATAATTACTAAATTAAATTATAATTATAATTTAAAAAATTAACTTGAATATCGACAAAGAAATATTACATGATGTTAATGTTACTACTTTTTAATCAAATCCACAAATAAAATTATTTTTATAATATTTATTATGTTTTGTTTTCAAGTAAAAGTGTAAATAATTCAAATAGAAATATTAACATAATTGTTTTGAGTTTGGACTCTCTTTAATTTTACATTTCAATATTATATTATATTTTTTAATTAATTTTTATTGGCCCACGGGCCGGCCGTACCGATATTTCTCAAGCCCACAAATCAGCAGAGTTATTCAGGCCGAGCTAGAAAATCCTTTTCTTAAATGGGCTCCAAAAATCTTAGTCCAACCTTATTAAATTTCGGATTAGGTCAGGCCGGCCTAACGGACTTAGCCCATATTGACGGCTCTATCTTCCAGTAAGTAGATAATATTGTTTATGAAAAATAACGAATTATTTCACCCCGATGCAGCAGAATCTCCTGGGTTCAAGGAGCAGTGATACGTCCATTCAATATCTCCAACTTTGATGTGATGTACACATGTGGGACATAACTAATGGATTTATTAAAACCAACGACGAAACAATTCGATGAGGAGGAGTCGGGAGGACATCAAAGTGTCCGAGCAAAGCAAGAATTTTTGTGATTATGATGACACAAATCCTAGTGATGATGATTCAAACAATGACAATGACAATGACGATAACAACACATATTCTAATGATAATGACATAAACAATGAAAATCTCGATGACGTCGCAAACGATGACAATCCCAGTGATGATGATGTTGCAAACAATAACAATCTCAATGATAATGAGAATGTGCCTCTGCATGCACTTTACTTGTGCAAGCTAGGTTATAATGAAGAATTTCATAAGCAAGATATGAAATTAATTATTGGAGAAAACCATTTTTTGGGATTTTTATGTATTGACATTGCTGACAAATATTCTACTCCATTTGGATGTAGATGATTCCTCAGGAACAATATCAGCTACACCAATGACTAACCAACCTCCATATATTTACTTCGAGAATACTTAGACATGCCACGCTCTGAGAATTACCTTATTCACTCTGAAGACGACAACAAGGACGAGATTGAGCTGTTATACGTTTACATATTGTTCTATGGAAGAGAGCTTGAGGATGTTTACAAAATTATAGTATTACAGTTTGATTTTGTAATGAAGTTCAGGAAGAGGTTAAAAGCATTGGTGAAAATGTAATTTTGTTAGGTTCTTTTTGTGAAGGAACAACTTATTGTACAAGAGGTATAAATCTTAAAAATGAATCCATCTACTTCACTAAGGGCTGTTATCTCTATATTTTCAATTTGGAAACACAGAGTATATCGGTATCCCTTCCTTTCCCACATATTTATATGACAAATCCATACTTATGTTGGTTAACACTCATGTCCGCAAAGTAGCAGGGAGACTTGATTAGATTCTGCTGCTGATTTGTCTCTACTTATACAATTTTTACTTGATTTTTCCGGATTTGTTTTTGTTGAAATTTTTAAAAAAGCATATAACATTTGTTTTTATTTTTGCACATCTTGCAAAAACATTTGCAGCAATGCTTGGAGCATATGAAAATTACTCAATAGAAAAGTACTTTTGTTTGTATCATAGCATAACTTTCGTCTGTTTCGTCAAAATTCTATAGAAGTGTTCATGGGGAGAAACTATTTTTTCAACATTTGAAAAAACAACTTTCTTAAAAAAAAAATTGGGGGAAGGGAAGGAGGTAAGGAAAGAAAAATGAGACACTGATTATAAGGTAGAAAATCGAACACTCATCGACAAACAAACTAACTCAAAGAATAATTATTAGTAAGTGGAAAAGTTTATTGTGTTCATTCTTCGGTTTTAGTAAATTCAATTTTGATTTTTTCCGTCAAAGTTTTTTGTAGTTGTCTAAATAACTACTAATGTTATTTAAAGAAAATGTTCAACATTTGCCTATATAGAAGTTGTTCCAGCAATTACTTAAATAACTAACGACTAGTATAATTGAAAAATTGATCAGTAATTAAGAAAACTAATGAAATATTAGAAAAAATAGTTGTTGGAAGAAATAACTAGATGACTACAGACGTTGTCCAAACTAAGTAGGTCATTTTTTGAAACTCCATTCGTTAATGCCTTCGAATACAAGTTCTCACACTCGTTACTCAATATAGAATGTGCTTCAGAAATTGTTTAAATATTCAATATTCTCCTAAACACAATACCTACTTCTTTCAACCCACATATTCCAAAATTGGTGGATTCAGAGCTTTTGAGCCATAGGGACACTGGTTCATATGTGTCAGCGATTTAACATATTTTTTTTAATGGTAGAACCAGTGGTCTAATTTCTCTTTCAGACAGAGTAGATATCACAGATAACTATTGCACAAATTGGGCAATTACGAGTTCTTTGAATTCATCTTAATGTTTTATAATTGTGTTTGAGTTTGTTGGCTCTCCCTGTCGTCTACCTCACTTAACTAAGAGAATCTGTTTGGTAGTATCACGAATTATTTGATGATTATTTTCCTGATACGAAAAATAATTACTCCATCAGTATCCTACCATCCAATCATAATAGGAGATTGTGTTTACATTTTTGTGGGATGACGGTGATCTTGTAATCCTATCCTAGAGAATTTGGTGGATATATTTTTTTTGGGAAGAGTTATCGGGTATATACACTTATATGGCTAAAAGTTGAAATCCCCTTCCCCATATGGCCACTTTCTTGGACCATTTGAACTTATGTCAGCTCTAGATTAATTTCTATGGAAGTGTTACTTTTAAATATGTTTTATTAGAACAATTTATCAAAATTTAGGTTTTTTATTCATTATTTGGTAATAGAAGATTTAATGGGCAAGAGCTCCTATATATTAAGAGTTGTCTAGTAAATAGGTCAGCTTACCCCCTCAACATCCTCAACACCTCAACTTGATGCTAATCCATCCAATTCAATAACATAAGGCCCTTACCAATGACTATGAACAATAATTCAATGTAGAAACTATGATAATCAATGAAACCAGGTCAATTCAATAAAGATTCATTAATCTAAGATAACCTAGATATCAATTGAACACAATTCTTACATCATTATAAAACCCATAGAAATCTACACTAGAATTTAACAACATTAGGTTAATATCAAGTAACCCATAAGTTAGTCAAAATCTAGGGTTCATACAATTCATGGATTCATAGGTAATTTAGGTCAAAATCATCAATATAACATCAATTAAATCATTATTCTATGTTTATAAATCATTAATGCAAGAACCCATGGTAGAATCATGAAATTGGACAATTCAACTTTGAGAACTTAGAAAACATCTTGAGAATTGGGGCTCCTTGATGAAAGGAGTTTCAAGGATCAATATCCATACCTAAATGATGATAATTCTTCACTTTAATGAATAATTTCAACTCAAAACCTCACACCAAGCTCTTCCTTGATTTTGGACTTCAATGGAGTCTTTGGGAGTTCTTAAGCGATTTTGGGGTTTTGATTTGGAATAATGAAATATTCTAAGTGTTAAACACTTATATACTTGTTTAATATACCCAAAAGACCCTTAGTAAACCGCCAATACTCTTATTTGGAAGTGGTATGAAATTACAACATCACCCCTTAACTGAACAGTGAGCTGCACGCAGGCACAGGTTCACAGACGATTGACCCATCAACGGGGCGTCAGTCCACTTAGGAACCGTGCTGTCCACCGTCGATTGGGTCAGAGCCTGGAAAATGGAATCTTGGATTCCTAGTCTAAGGATCCAATGACTCCCACCACCTACGGGGCGTCGACCAGGCCTATGGCGATCGATTGCCCTCCGTAGGTGGACTGCCTTTGGGCAGTTTTGGCCACCAACATAGGTCCTTCCTCAAGGACCCTTGATTGGTCCTTGGGGATGTTTGCCCGGACGTTTCCAACCCAAATATGATATTTTACGAGTTTAGAACCTCTCACATGAATTTCACCCAAAACAAACACGCAAAACTCGACGAAACATGCATAGACACACAAGGTCATTTCAAGGCAAATCATTCAAACATCATTGACGTTCTTGGACGTTTGACCTCCAAACTCCAGGAAAATAGAAACACTGCCTATATATGCTATGTAACTCATTTAAGGACCTTACAACCTCATTAATCACACATAAACACATAGAACCACATATGAGGCACCTAGGTGACTTAGTCATCGAACGTCCTGGTCGTCCCTTGACGTTTGACTTCCAATGCACCTAATACTTTAGCTACTGCCTCTATACAATATATTAGACCTATTTAGAACCTTATACCATCAATACCAACATGTAAGGATCTAGTTAATATAAGTCATTTTCGGGGTCTTATAGCCACTTCATCCATGGTGGACGTAAAAGAGTTGCTTCATCTGAGATTGAGCGTGCGGAGTATGATGGGGGGGGGGATATAAATTTTCCTCCCCAAGATAAAATTTTGAAGGGAAACTCATATTGTAGACCTTTGAAATCTTTGAGGCCTTCACAACACATTATGCAAATGTGTTTTCTACAGTTTCAGACAATATTTAGTCACTTCGCTATTCTAAAGAACTAACCATATGATCTAACACTCATTCTGTCACATACCGTATGTATCAGGAAAACTAAAAAACCAAAATGACCTACCACAAAATAGCGACGGAAGGTAATATTGATTTAACATATAATGAATAACTTGCAGGTACACTATCTATCAACTACAGATTTCACAAAGTCAAATAATTGTAAACAACAGAAAATTACCTTAAAGGCAATTTCATTTAACATGCAAGTTCAACAGAATCAACAGCAAAAACTAGAGGAATATTTACTAATTGTCAGTTCAATGGGATAAAACAAATTACCAACCAACTAAAGATACAAAAGTATAACATGATCACATCACATTTACAACAGGAAGCGCAAAATACTTTCAGATGTTGAAAGGGCATTGCGAAGTGTGCAAAAATATGTGGCAGCAACAAATCAAATAGTAGATAGAAACATTAATGAACCACAGGTGAAGAAACGAAAAAAAACGTATAGCTATATTTGAGGCAACTGCCGACGGAGGTATATTCTATACAATAGTCTATGCATAACACTATAGAAACAAACTTAAAAGGGTCATATTTAATAATGTTTTCATAATAAATATTAATTTCATCTGTTGTACAGGGATACTTATAGGAACTTCTCAACAATAACAACTCATAAACTAGAAAAAAGAAGATTTTGATTATTGTCATGCTCGAAGGTTTGAATATGAGCCACCAACATTCTGTTGCGCAGGTGGCTATATCGACTTAGCACCTAATAAAGTAGAACAAAGTTATTCAGGAAAATATAAGAGCATATAATAGCATATTTGCTTTTAAATCATTTGGAGTAAAGCTCGATAAAGACTTTGAATCTTCCAGGGGAGGAGTATACAATTTTGAGGCACAAGGATAGGTATACCATGATCTACCGTCATTAATCCCAAAGAATGAAATACCTTGCTATNAGTAGCATATTTGCTTTTAAATCATTTGGAGTAAAGCTCGATAAAGACTTTGAATCTTCCAGGGGAGGAGTATACAATTTTGATGCACAAGGATAGGTATACCATGATCTACCGTCATTAATCCCAAAGAATGAAATACCTTGCTATTTTCAACTCTACTTCTATAATACATACAATAAATTAGCGAATAGAATGCCGGTACTACAGATGCCAATTTATCAGAGGGAGTCATGAGGAAATTAAGAAAACACATGGAGAAAAATCGATATGCAAAATTTCTCGCAGCTTAAACAACACAACCTATCAGAATCTAGAAATACACATAGCTACAAATGCTTTATTAGACCAACCTGTGTATAACAGACCCTCAGTAGATCAAGTAGTGGAAATTTGGATGGATGATAAGGAGATATTGCAGTTCACGAATACTCTGAAAATAAACATTATTATGGTTGTTATGATACGCTTCAATATCCTTTACTTCTACCTAGAGGAGAAGGAGGTTGGAATAAAGGAATACAAAAGTGTCGCAGTCAAATCAACAATAATCAAACAACTCCAATTACAATATTCCAAATAGGAAGATCAACATATAGAACTACCGCAGATATTTTGGCCAATGAAGCACAAGGTATGCACATTCAACTATAGCCAAGAAAAAAGTAACTACATTCTCCTACATATTACAACTACAAAAATACAATATCCAGTTACTTCTAAACTGATAGGGAAAACTTGTACAGGGAGAAAACAAACAAAAAGTAACAGTGATGTATATTTTCCTTAGTCATAAATCAATTCAAAATAGACGGCCAAGGAATGAAAGTTCTGTAACATGACTAACATAATTAGTATTAGCCAAACACTAAATTGCTTGACGTTATTCAATATGCTACTACTAATTGCCACTAACATACCCTAATCATTAAAAATTACGACATAACACCTTACCATACAATATAGTCAGGAAGAGTAATTGCAGACTCATGCACCTCTTTAAGTACGGTAGTACAAAATCTTTCCACATGAAAATATTAAAACAAAACAAAAGAAAACATATGAATTACTTGTCTTGAATAATTTCTTCAACATATTCAAACCAATTACAAATCTCTAAGTAAATACTATGTAAAACAATAACAAATACTTCAAAATTATTGTAGGTGTACAGTGCGACACGAAAAGTTGTGTTTCCTGCAGAGAGAATTACTGGTGATAAATTATATTATTACTATGTGGGAGATTGTTGCAACAGTAGTTTGTGGTGGACATCTACATTAAAATAGAAACAACAAGACTTGAATATTATAGATTTGATCAATCAAACTGTAGAAGGGAGATAATCCAAGGAATTGTTGATAGTGTCACGTTCGGCGAGTGTAGAGGAGACAAAGTAGGACAAAGGGTATTACTTCCCTGATCATTCATTGGAGCCCCTAGATAAGCGACGACGCTATATTAATGCTATGGCTTTGGTTCAATACTTTGGAAGACCAGATCTATTCATCACCATGACATGTAACCCGAAATGGACTGAGATTCAAGAAGAACTGGGTGCAGCACAACTTGCTCAGGACGGACCTGATTTGGTTAGCAGAGTGTTTAGAGCTAAATTTCAAGACTTGAAAGACCAAATTTTCAAAAAAGAAATATTTGGACCAATTGCTATACATGTTTTTGTGGTAGACTTTCAGAAGAGAGGTTTGTCGCATATACATCTACTTCTAATATTTAAAAAAGGTAAAAAAAAATACGATCAGTAGATGAGTATGACAAATACATTAGTGCAAAAATCCCTGATAATGCCACACATTCACAATTGTATGCATTAGTTAACAAACATATGATGCATGGACCTTGTGGGGGGAAATGTAGGATGAGCCAGTTCATGAAAGATGGACAATGTACGTTTCACTAACCCCAAACGTTAATCAACAAAAAAAAATACAAGGAAAGGATAGATATCCGATTTAAAGAAGAAGAAGTGATGGGAGAACAAGTGAGGTCCGTGGAATGAAGATGAATAACCAGTGGTTTGTACCTTATAATCCCTATATGTTGATGATATATAATTGTCACATTAATGTTGAGGTATGCTCAGGAGTTAAAGCAATAAAATATCTTTACAAATACATATATAAAGGCCACGATAGATGTGTCGAATACATAGAATCCGATGATGGAGAAAAAGTGGTAGATGAAATCAAAACCTTTCAAGATGCACGTTGGGTATCGCCACCAGAAGCATTGTGGAGAATTTATGATTTTAACTTGACTGAAATGCTACCAGCCGTTATCAACCTATAGTTACATCTTTTGGGTAAACAAGCATGTACTTTACAATTACATGCAAAACAGTATACATATTAACAATTTGTTTCTGACAATCAACATGAGTATTGATATTATACCTACTAAATAATGCGTAGTCTGCTATTTGAAAAAGCAAAACTTACAAAGTATCATGGAATTAGACTTTGTACACCAAACTATACTTACTGAGTATTTCAGGATGTGCTCTATTGACATTGAAGCTAGTAATTACCTGTACCGAGAATTCCCCAAGCATTATGTTTGGAAATCTCAATCTAACATATGGACAAAAAGAAAATCACGCGCAGTGATTGAATGCAAAAATATTGATAAGACAATTATGGTTTATTACTATCGACATTAGCTACACAAAATTTGAGTTACTAAACAAATGAACTGAATATTGCAGCTAATCTTAGAGAAGGAGAAAGATATTATAATATTAGATCATGTCCGAGGGCCGACTTTATTTGAAAACTTACTCACTATAAATGGAAAACAGTGCCACACTTTTAAAAAAGCCAAAGAAAGTGAGTTATTAGAATATGATAATAGCATTTCAGAATGTTACGAGAGGCTGTCACCTACAAGATGCCCGCAGCCCCACCAAGTTTATTTGCTACAATCTTAGTTCATTGGAATTCAAGTTATGTGAGAAATCTATGGGATACATATTATGATGATATCGTAGAAGACTTTCAGAGGAGCCATTCCAACACACTAGAGGCACAACTCCAATGTACCTTTAAAAACATTAATTATTACTTGGAATATATGGGACAAAGTGTGGATAATTGTGATATCCCTCAAATCAAATGTCACAACCCGAGGCTACACCCTAGATGTGGTCGACACTCAAGAACCATTGCTGGTACCCAAGCGAACCCTCATCCTGGTTCACTACAAGCAGAAGACTAACTTAAGCAAACAAAAGCTTAAAACTGAAATGAACAACTTTGAATAAAAATAATATATTAAAATAGCCATAAAATAGGAACCTTTAGTCTTTAAAACATTTAATAAAATAAATGATTAATACAGACTTCTTAACTATATTAACTATCTATGAAGACTCTAACTGATAAAGATGGAAGTTAGGACAAGACCCACGATTGCCTAACTAAATTGAAAAGTAAATGAAATCCTCCGAAAGCAAGGAGGCTTAACATAGCTAACTCGAACTCTCGGATGTATCAACGAAACTCATGTTGATGATCTTGTATACATATGTCAGCATCATCAAAAGATGCATGCCAATTGGCTCAGTATGTGGAATGTACGAGCATGTAAGGGGAATTCTAAAGCACAACATAAGCTTGATACTTGAATAAGAAGGAAACATACTTACCTATTTTCAACTCTACTCAAATCAAGAATAAGATACTCAACTCAAAGATTAGATATTCAACTCAAAGATTAGATATTCAACTTCACAGATATGATACTTGACTTAATGAAGTACATATTAACTCAAGATACTCAAGTGTTTATACTTAACTGAACTCATTTCAATATAAAGCAATTTAAAATAAGTGTAATATAAAGAAAAGTTGTTTAAAAACGTGATGTTAGCTCAAGATAATAATATCATAAAATACATATCATGCTCCCTCTCAAAGTCTACTTGTGAATGCATGAATGAAGTCTCATACCCCTATTCATACTAAGTAGAACTCATTGAGGTACCATGTAACTAATACTGTGGGAGTTTCTCTAACCTACAACCATCATTATGAGTCTAAGTGATGGTACATCGTCTTACCTCACATTGCAAGAGGACCATCCTACACCTTGCCATTGGTATAGGACCTTACTCAACTTAGTCGATCCACTAGCTCTCTTTACGTGATCATCTAAAAAGTTTGACCCGTCAATTCCCATGGTGGATACATGGTTTACATGGAGACTTGAGTCAATATGAACTCTCATCCCCACATTGGTGCTCAATAGTACTCTCAAAATGTACTTTAGCTCATTCTTCAATTGAAACTTTCTTTTCTTTGGGTTGAGATAATTTGCTCAACCCTTTAGCTTTAAGAAGCTTCTCTTGGAACCAATGTTCCTTTTTTGTTCAAAACTCTTTTGGAACTTCTATTTCCCTTTTTGTTCAAACATAAAACATTTGTAAAACTTTAGGGAATACTTAGTTCCCTTATAACTTTTGAGAAATGAACTCAACTCTTTCTCTTTACTTAATTTGAAACTTGACTCTTAGGGAATAAGTAGTTCCCTTATATCTTTTGAGATGTTTACTCAACTCTTTACTCTTCTTGACTTGAAATTTAAGTCTATAAAATAAAGTGAAAACGTTTGTGAAAGACTTTACAAAACTTTATAAACTTTACTTTGACTTGCTCTTAACTTCTAGACTTGACTCTTAACTTCCTTAAATTGAAGTATGGATTCCAGGTTCATGATCTCATGTGGATGATTTCATGATTTTCAACTTGGAGGGTTCATGCAGAATTATGAGTATGAACTACTCAACTCGAGAACTCAAAGATACTTCTCAACTCAAGACTGTTCGACTTATAGGGTTCATGCGAAATTATGGGCATGAACAACTCGACTAGACTCGAAGGTCTAGATAACAAGATGGAACTCATGTATATGAATCGTCTCATTACCTTACTTACTTCCTCAAAAGCTTAGTTCAAATTAATGATGAATCTCAAAGTTTTCACAATTGAACTTAAAAGCTTTCTTGAACTCTATTTTTAACTCTCTCTTGAATGTGAATTATGAATTCAGAAGTTATGGTTCATGATATGGAGGGTGTATGTGATATTGTAGATTTGTGAATCCATTGTCCTCAATCTCATGCTTACTTACTTGAGTCTTGAAACATGTTACTAGAAGTTGTGGAAGACTACTCAAAAGGACTTTCTTAGAACGTTGAAACAGTTCTCAAAACATAACTCTCAACTACCTTGAATTTGAATTATGAATTCAAGTTTATGATCAAGTTACGACTGAAGAAGTTTCTTAGATTGGTTAGAAATGAAAAGGAGCGAAGGTGTACTTTAAACGAACTCAAGCGGAGCAACCGGGGGCAAACTTGTAAGACCCCGAAGATGACCTAGGTTAACTAGATCCTAAAATGTTGGTATTTATGTTCTAAGGTTCTAAATATGTCTAATATATGGTATAGAGGAAGTAGCTAAAATATTAGAGGTGTTGGAAGTCAAACGTCAAGGGACAACTAAGACGTTTGACGACTAAGTCACCTAAATGTCTAAAATGTGTTTCTATGTGTTTATGTGTGTTTCATGGTGTTTTAAGGTTCTTAATAAATTTAATATAGTATGTACAGAAATTGGTTAAAGTTTTGAGAAGTTTGGAGGTCAAATGACTAAGAACGTCCATGATGTTCGAAAGGTATGCCTTGAGTCAACCTTTTACGTCTAGGAGAGTTTCATTGAGTTTTACGTGTTTGTTTTGGATGAAATTTATGTCATAGGTGATAAGATTATAGACGGTCGTATTTGGGTTGGAAACGTCCGAGAAATTATCCCCAAGGACCACCAAAGGGTCCTTGAGGAAGGACCCAAAATCAGTGTGCAGGCTGTCCCAGGCAGACCCTGGTGACAGAGCAGTCAATGGCCAGTCGTGGCTGTGAATAGCCGTCAAAGGGTCCCGTCATGAGGGAATTAGCCTTGCGTGAAGAATGGATGTTTGGGCAGCCACTGTTGCCACCAACGTAGGTCTGTGACGGCCCGTCGAGGTGGTGACGCCCCGCCAAGGGCAAGTCGCCGCGACCTGTTCTCCTGCGCAGGTCTGCTGCCAAGTCAAGGAGTGAATTGTAAATTCACCCCACTTCTAAATTAAGTCATTGGCGGTTATTTAAGGGTTCTTTGGGTATTTTAATTAAGTATATAAAGGGTAATCAGATGGAAGACCTCATTCTTCAAAATCATAAACCCAAAACACTTAGAAAATATCCCAAAACCTCCATTGAAGTCCAACTTGAAGAGGCAGCTTGGTGAGGGTTTTTTTTTGTCAAAATTATTCATCAAAGTGAATAATTATCATCCTTGAGGTATGTCTTTTGATCCTTGAAACTCGTTTCATCAAGGATCCCAACTCTCAAGATGTTTTCTAAGTTTTCTAAAGTGAATTGTCCAATTTCATGATTCTACCATGGGTTCTTGAATAAATGATTTCTAAACATTGAATTATGATCTAATTGATATTGTATTGATGATTTCAATCTAAATTACCTATGAACCCATGTACATTGATGAACCCTAGTTTTGGCTACTTATTGAGTTACTTGATATTAAGATAATATTGTTGAATTGTCATGTAGTTTCTTATGGGCTTTCTAATGATATTAGAATTGTATTTAATTGATATCTAATTGATCTTAGATTGTTAAACCTAGATTAAATTGATGTAGATTCATTGCGTTTTATGGTTATTGCTTTGAATTATTGTTCATGGCCATGGGTAAGGGCCTTGTGATGTTGAATTGGTTGATTTGGCATTGAATTAAAGTGTGGAAGAGGGGATAAAGTTATGATGCCCATTTACTTTAATTTTATATTAATTATACTTAGATTCTATTGTGATTGGTATGGTCCACTTATGGTGGCGGTGTTATGTGTTTTACTTGCAATTGATGTGGCCTTGTCGACGTTACTTTATGCAATATGATGAGCATGGCCTTATTGACAACTAATTAAAGTAATGTGGCTATTTGTATAGTTGATTATGTGAAGAATAACATTATCTATCTACATATGAACTCATATGTGTGTTCTTCTACCTATGTTTCCTTAAGTAATCATGTTACACTATGACTTTGACATTATGATTATAGTGTTAGGGTTAAGTCTTGGTTGTTCCTACATGGATTTGTGAGTCTATGTGGAGTACATTAATGATGTTATGATGATATATAGTATGACTTGAAGATATTAGATTGTTTCTAGGTGTTTTCTAGAATGACTTGCATTATGAGTTAAAAGTGAAGTATGTAGTATCTTGTCTTGGTTGACTTGTGTCCCTTGCTTGATATATGTATCTATATGATTATGTGATGTCTTGATTTAAGATATTAGAACTCTTAGTCTTGAATATATGAATTACATGTGACTCTAAATGATGATAAGCGATTCTATTATGTGAAAACCTTGACTTAAGGGTAAGGTTAAGATTGTTGAAGCGTAAGCCGTAATGGTATCCTTCAAAGTAAAGGAATGATGGACTTAAGGTTAGTTGGATAGAAAGGAATCATATTAATCCTTAGAAAATTCATCATGAGCTTCTTATCTCCATTGTGAGGTAGCCCTAGTGAACCTTCCTTGGTAGGGTAAATGTGATTGTGTTATGAACTTGTTATGGAACCCTTTCATGTGAACCTAATGTATGAATTACTCTATGAGAACGAAGGCTAGCACCGAGAGAGTATGGTAAGGGAAAATAGTTCTAGTTAATCATGAGACTAGATTACAAAGTATGCCCTTCATATTCCTTAACCATCTGCCTACATGAGATGTGTCTAAGTTCTACCATTGGCAAGTACAACAACCTCATCGGAGTAGGATAGAACTATGAATTCCATGTCTAGCTATCATGGTCTATATCGGTTATTGCCTATTCTTATCATATGGAATACCTATTAGCATTATAGGAGTTTATGGAGTTTAGGTGGTGGTATGGAACGTAATCTAGACATTTCACAATAGACTTTGAAAGTGTTATGTGGAGTTCCTAGGTCTTGTCCAAGACCATTATTTGAATGTCCTTTATGTGATGTATGAATCTTAATAAACTAATGAACTAATGACTTATGTTATGGAGTATGTAAAAGGAATAACTACCTATCTAGAGTAGTTAAGGGTTGTCTAGTTAAGGTGTGAAGGGGGCATAGGAATGGTAACTTTGTATCTTACCTAGATGAGTCTTAAGAATGACTCTAGTTAGGGAATATGTTGATTATGTGGACATGATCCGAACTTAGGAAGTCATAAGGATTATTTAGGCAGTCTTGAAGAGGTCAATGATGGAAGTTATTTTCTTGACCTACTTTAGTAAGTCTTTGTATAGCCTTTGATGAGAAAATGTCATAGTGTCTATATGTTGATATGTTTGATGTCTTGAAGTGTGTATGTGACTCATTATAAGTAATCCTAAGGGTCGTTTAGGCACATCTAGAGAGGGTGTATGTGCTGTCTCTCTTTGTATTACTTAAGTGTATCTTAGGATGACTTTAAGTGAGGAAATTACATACTAGATATTGTGTTTTAAAAGGATTTAGCAATTTAGTGTGACAGTGAATTAATTACTGTACAGTGAATATAGTTCACTGTAATTTGATCTTTAAATTTGATATTGTTGATTTATTATTATCTTATGTGTTTCTAAATTAATTAATGATGTTATTATGATTTAAATATGATTTTTAAATGTAAAGATGCATATTTCCTATAAAGTCAGTTGTTCATGATTTTTATGCATAAAGCCACACTTAGTACATGTGGTTGTACTAACTCCATGCTTTTATCTATCCATATAGTTCTTGGTAGGTGAGGAGCTTTGAGAAGTGAAGACTTGGACTTAAAAGATCGTTCAAGAGAAGTTGAAGTATGTCCTCACTTGACTCGAGGGCATGCATGTCTTTTATGTTTCTTATTGAAGTATTGTAATAGATTAAGTATTTCTATATTCGTATTTTGAAGTATGGGCCGTGTCCCAAGTACTCTTGTGTCTTAAGATGATGAGATTGAGACTCAGTATTTCCTATTACTTTTATATGAAAGAGATTTTGAAGACTATATTATGTTTTGTGAAAAGTTTTAATTCCGCACTACTTTTCACTATGTATATGCAATGAATGATTTGAAAGGGATTGTCTTAGACCTCCAAGAGGTCGACGACGCCGGTTACAATCCAAGATTGTACCCTAACTTCTAGGGTGTGGTCTTGGGATGTGACAAGCTTGGTATCAGAGAATACGATGGTGAAAGTAGTATTAGGAATCAAGAATTCTCATCAAATCACGTCTAGTAGAGTCTTGACCATCGGTGTGAGTCGGGACACATCTATGGGCGAGAGGTTATGGGAGATAGAGCTTCCTTATTTTCTACTCCTATGTCATGCGGTAGAGTAAATGTTATGATTATCTTTATTATGAGTTTCCTTGTGTTTTCTAGGAGATAAATACTAGAAGGATGGCTATTAGAAGGATGGAAGAGGAGAGGGTAAATGAGGAGGTTCCCCCTCAAGTTGATAAAGTTCTTCAAGGTGGCCAAGGAGTTCAAGGTGCTCAAGATGCCCAAGTGACTCCCCAAGGTGATCCTATTCGTAATGTGGAATGAGGTACTGAGTAACTAGAGATGTATAATAGGGAGATTAGAGAGGCTTTGATTGCTATGGCCCGAGCCGTGACTATGCAAACTAATTTGAATATGATGCTTAGGGTTGTGGAGAGCACTGTGACATCTAGGTTGAGAGATTTTGTGAGGATGAATCCTCCTATATTTCTTGGCTCTAAAGTAAATGAGGATCCCCAAGAGATTCTTGATGGAGTGTACAAAATTTTGAGTGTTACAGGGGTTGCATCTAGGGAGAAGGCGGAGTTGGCTTCGTACCAATTGAGGGATGTTTCTCAAATTTGGTACACTCAATGGAAGGATAATAGGCCGGAAGGATCGGGTCATACTGAATGGGAATAATTTACGGAAGTTTTTCTTGGTATGTATTTTCCCTGAGAAAGGAGAGAAATTAGGGTGGAGGAGTTTATCAATCTCAAGCAAGGTAATATGAGTGTTGAAGAGTACTCTTTTAAATTCTCAACTTTGTCTAGGTATGCCCCTTCTCTTGTGTCCAATACAAGAGATGAGATGAGTCATTTTGTGACGGGGGTAGCTGACTTAGTTGTGGAAGAATGTCGTACCGCTATGTTGTACGATGATATGACCTTAGCTAGACTCATGGTGTATGCACAATCAATTGAAGAGTCTAAGCTTAGGAGGATGGCTAGAAGTTTGAAAAGGAGTGGTGCTAGTGATCAAGAGCAAACTAGGTTTAAGAAGAAGGTTCAATCTCAAGGAGAATCTAGGAGTGCTAAGTTCAAGGTTGAGAAAGGACGTGGTTCCAAGAATGGCAAGCCTACTTGTACAAATTGTGGAAAGAACCATTATGGTGAGTGTCTATTGGGTACCGGGAGTTGCTTTAGTTGTGGTAAAGATGGGCACAAAGTGAGAGATTGTCCTATGATTGCTTCCAGAGGTAGAGAGGGTAAGCAATTTGGTCCTAGTGTTCCAAAAGATGAAGCTTCAACAAAGAGGCGTTTCTATGCACTCCGTTCTAGGGTGGGAAGCCAGATGAGAAGGAGAGTGATGATTATGTTGGTAAGTTCTCTTTCTTTTGTTAAGATATGAGTTCCTTCTAAATTGGGGAGTATGGTTTGTAGATAAGATATAAGTTCTTGAATTTGTTGCTTGTGCATGATGTTTAGGAGATTTGGTTGAAATTGAGTTTCATTAACTTCTTCCGTTTTGTGTTTTATTGAGTTATGATTATGTTGTAAGATGTGTTTATATTATGTTACTTTGCATATTAGCATGTTTATATCATGAATTGCCTAAAATTTGAATTTTTGAGAAATTGGTGAAATTACTGTAAAATGGAAAACATTTCACTGTAATATTTTTGTAAAAATGACTATGTGATATTTTGGTCTAAAATTGTTTTAATGTGGTTAGAACTGATGTATATAAGTGTAATATCGAATATAAAATGAGTTTATTATTTGGAATGAAACATGTGAGTTTTGTAGCATAATGAGTTATAAAATTGTTTTCTAGTTTCTTATTGATTTGTGAATCTCTTGACTGTGTGAAGTTTATGTTTTGTTCTTGGATATGTGTTGTATGGAATGGTTATTAGTTGTTAGTTGAGTCTCTAATCTTGGAAGTGTTCGGAGAGTGGCAAGTGTCGTTTGAGGACGAATGTTGTCGAAGTGGGGGAGATTGTAAGACCCCGAAGATGACCTAGGTTAACTAGAACCTAACATGTTGTTATTGATTTTATAAGTTCCTAAATATTTCTAATATATGGTATACATGCAATAGCTAAAATATTAGAGGTGTTGGAAGTCAAACGTCAAGGGACGACTAAGACGTTAGATGACTAAGTCACCTAAATGTCTAAAATGTGGTTCTATGTGTTTACGTGTGTTTCATAGTGTTTTAAGGCTCTTAATAGAGTTAATATATCATGTATAAGCAGTGGTTAAATTTTCGAGAAGTTTGGAGGTCAAATGACCAAGAACGTCCATGACGTTCGAAAGGTATGCCTTGAGTTGACCTTGTACATCTAGGCAAGTTTCATTGAGTTTTACGTGTTCGTTTTGGATGAAATTCATGTGAGAGGTGTTAAACTTATAAACGGTTGTATTTGGGTTGGAAACTTACGGGAAATTATCCCCAAGGACCACCAAAGGGTCCTTGAGGAAGGACCCAAAATCAGTGTGCAGGCTGTCCTAGGCAGACCCTTGCGACGGAGCAGTCAACGTCCAGTCGTGAGTGTGACGCCCCGTCAAAGGGTCCCTTCGTGAGGGAATTAGCCTTGCGTGAAGAATGGATGTTTGGGCAGCCACTGTTGCCACCAACGTAGGTCTGTGACGGCCCGTCGAGGTGGTGACGCCCCGCCAAGGGCAAGTCGCCGCGACCTGTTCTCCTGCGCAGGTCTGCTGCCAAGTCAAAGCGTAAATCGTAAATTCACCCCACTTCCAAAATAATTCATTGGAGGTTATTAAAGGGTTATTTGGGTATTTTAATTTAGTATATAAAGGGTAATCACATGGAAGACCTCATTCTTCAAAATCATAAACCCAAAACACTTAGAAAATATCCCAAAACCTCCATTGAAGTCCAACTTGAAGAGGCAGCTTGGTGAGGGGTTTTTGTGTCGAAATTCTTCATCAAAGTGAAGAATTATCATCCTTGAGGTATGTATTTTAATCCTTGAAACTCGTTTCATCAAGGATCCCAACTCTCAATATGTTTTTCAAAGTTTTCTAAAGTGAATTGTCCGATTTCATGATTCTACCATGAGTTGTTGCATAAATGATTTGTAAACATTGAATTATGATCTAATTGATATTGTATTGATGATTTCAATCTAAATTACCTATGAACCCATGTAAATTGATGAACCCTAGTTTTGGCTACTTATTGAGTTGCTTGATATTAAGATAATATTGTTGAATTGTTATGTAGTTTCTTATGGGCTTTCTAATAATATAAGAATTGTATTCAATTGATATCTAATTGATCTTAGATTGTTAAACCTAGATTGAATTGATGTAGATTCACTGAGTTTTATGGTTATTGCTTTGAATTATTGTCCATGGCCATGGGTAAGGGCCTTGTGATGTATAGTTGATGATTTGACATTGAATTGAAGTGTGGAAGAGGGGATGAAGGTATGCTGCCCCATTTTCTTTAATTTGATACTAATTATACTTGGATTCTATTGTGATTGGTATGGTCCACTTATGGTGGCGGTGTTATGTGTTTTACTTGCAATTGACGTGGCCTTGTCGGCGTTACTTTATGCAATATGATGAGCATGGCCTTATTGACAACTACTTGAAGTAATGTGGCTATTTTTGTAGTTGATTATGTGAAGCATGACATTATCTATCTACATGTGAAGTCATATGTGTGTTCTTCTACTAATGTTGCCTTAAGTGATCATGTTAGACTATGACTTTGACATTATGATTAAGTGTTAGGGTTAAGTATTGGTTACTTCCTACTTGGCTTTGTGAGTCTATGTGGAGTACATTAATGATGTTATGATGATATATAGGATGACTTGAAGATATTAGATAGTTTCTAGGTGTTTTATAGAATGACTTGCATTATGAGTTAAAAGTGAAGTATGTGGTATCTTGTCTTGGTTGACTTGTGTCCCTTGCTTGATGTATATATGATTATGAATATGTCATGTCTTGATTTAGGATGTTATAACTCTTAGTCTTTAATATATGAATGACATGTGACTTTAAATGATGATATGAGAGTATATTATGTGAAAACCTTGACTTAAGGGTAAGGTTAAGAATGTTGAACCGTAAGCCGTAATGGTATCCTTCAAAGTAAAGGAATGATGGACTTAAGGTTAGTTGGCTGGAACGGCAACATATTAATCCTTAGTAAAGTCATCATAAACTTCTTGTCTCTATTGTGAGGTAGCCCTAGTGGACCTTCCTTTGTAGGCTAAACGTGATTGGGTTATGAACTTGTTATGGAACCCTTTTATGTGAACCTAATGTATGGATTACTCTATGAGAACGAAGGCTAGCACCGAGTGAGTATGATGAGGGAAAGTAGCTCTAGTTAATCATGAGACTAGATTACAAAGTATGCCCTTCATATTCCTTAACCATGTGCCTACATGAGATGTGTCCAAGTACTACCATTGGCAACTACAACAACCTCATCGGAGTAGGATAGAACTCCGGATTCCATGTCTAGCTATCATGGTCTATGTCGGTTATTGCCTATTCTCATCATATGGAATACCTATTAGCATTAGAGGAGTTTATGGAGTTTAGATGGTGGTATGGGACGCTATCTAGACATTGCACAATAGACTTTGAAGGTGTTATGTGGAGTTCCTAGGTCTTGTCCATGACCATTATTTAAATGTCCTTTATGTGATATATGAGTCTTAATAAACTAATGAACTAATGAACTAATAAATTATGTTATGGAGTATGTAAAAGGAATAAGTACCTATCTAGAGTAGTTAAGGGTTGTCTAGTTAAGGTGTGAAGGGGGCGTAGGAATGGTCACTTCGTATCTTACCTAGATGAGTCTTAAGAATGACTCTAGTTAGGGAAGATGTTGATTATGTGGACATGATCCGAACTTAGGAAGTCATAGGGATTATTTAGGCAGTCTTGAAGAGGTCAATCATGGACATTATCTTCTCGACCTACTTAAGTAAGTCTTTTGATAGCCTTTGATGAGGAAATGTCATAGTGTTTATATGTTGATATGTTTGATGTCTTGAAATGTGTATGTGACTCATTATAAGTAATCTTAAGGGTCGTTTAGGCACATCTAGAGAGGGTGTATGGGCGGTCTCTCTTTGTGTGGCTTAAGTCAATCTTAGGATGACTTTAAGTGAGGAAATTACATGCTAGAAGTTGAGTTTTAAGAGGATTTAGCGATTCACTTTAACAGTAAATTAATTCACTGTAAGTGATCTTTAAATTTGATATTGTTGATTTATTATTATCTTATATGTTTATAAATTAATTAATGATGTTATTATGATTAAAATATGATTTCTAAATGAAAAGATGCATATTTCTAACAAAGTCCGTTTTTCATGATTTTTTTGCATAAAGCCATACTTAGTACATGTGGTTGTACTAACTCCATGCTTTTATCTATCTATATAGTTCCTCACTTGACTCAAGGGAATTCATGTCTTTTATGTTTCTGATTGAAGTATTGTAATAAACTAAGTATTTATATATTTGTATTTTGAAGTATGGGCCATGTCGCAAGTATTCTTGTGTCTTAAGATGATGATATTGAGACTTAGTATTTCCTATTACTTTTATATGAAAGAGATTTTGAGGACTATATTATATTTTGTGAAATGTTTTAATTCCGCACTTCTTTTTTCTATGTATATGCAATGAATGATATGAAAGGGCTTGTCTTAGACCTCCAAGAGGTCGACGACGCCGGTCATAATCCAAGATTGTACCCTAACTTCTAGGCTGTAGTCTTGGGATGTGACAAAACTGCACTGGGAAGACTTGGGGCTATAGGTGGCGCGGGGCGCCAACCCCTCACGGACAGAGATAGGTTTGGGCCGCTCTGGCAGGCCGAGCACTTTTGCTCGTTTTCTCACCCTAAATCGCCTAAATTCGAATGGTTTCTTCCCCAATCACTTGGATTCGATTACTTAACTTAATTACACTTAATTTACTGGAAACAACACTAAAATTACTCAACTTGATCTTAAGAAATAATCAAAACTCCAACACAACAAGATTTAGAATGAACTTCAAGAACACATTTCAAGAACTCTAATCTTTAAACGTTGAGAATGAAATTTTGCTGAAAAAAATACATGATTGGCGTGTGGGTGGACAAATCCAACACTATGGAAGCTTACATACCTCTTAGGCATTAGAACTCATGGCGAAAATCCGCAACTAAACTCAAGAACATCGATGAATTCCTTCATCCTTGCCTCTTTCTCCTCTTTTCTTTTCTTGCCTCTTCTTGAACTCTCAACTAAAACCCTAGGTGATTATTAGGATTATAAAACTGCATAAAAGTATTAGACCCCTAAAATATGACTAAAAACGAGTTAAATATCATTGGATAAGGAAAGGACCAAAATACCCCTCACTATTTTTGGCTAAATTTCCTTAACTGGACAACCTAACTTCAAAAGGTAATATCTCACTCATCCGAACTCAAAATTTAGCAAACTCTGCGGCTTTGGAAAGATAATTCAATTTTGTTTCCTATGGTATCTTTTAGAACACCTAAATCATTCTATGATAGGAGTTATGGTTGTTTGATGTTGACCCAACACTCATACTTAGCTTAACTTGCAAAATTTCAGATTTTGCTATTTTCCAATTTAATTCTTTTTGGAACTCTTGGTGCTAAATCTAGTGAACTGACTTTAATACTTAATAAATTTTTAATTCCTTGGTAAAATCTCACTCATTACGATTAACGGCTCAAGTCTTAGTTCAAAAAAATTTCTGGTGTGTTACATCAGACAACATTCACATCAAACTAATCCAATTGAATGCAGAGAAATAATTGATGAAAAGTCTATAAACGTTCCATCCGAAGATGTTGATGCTCAATCATAATCGAATCAACAACAAGCACAAACATTCAATACCATTCTGGAAAGGGTCACCACAGAAACACAAGGGTTATTATTTGTAGATGGACCTGGGGGAACTGGGAAAACATTCCTATATCGGCATTACTGACTAAGATGAGACTGAATGGTATGATAGTATTGACAACTGCTACCAGTTGTGTAGTAGCAACAATATTACCTGGAGGTCATACAACACACTCAAGATTCAGCATACCACTACAAGCAAATGAGACAACAATGACAAATATGTCAAAACAAGGTGGAGGTGCACAACTAGTTAGATAAGCTAAATTAATAATATGGTATGAAATACCCATGGCTAAGCGATACACAATTGAAACTGTAGACAGAAGATTTCGTGATATAATGGATAAGGACATCGCTTTTGGAGGTAATATCATGGTATTTGGAGGTGACTTCCGACAAGTTTTGCCTGAGACTATAAATGCTAGTTTGGTGAGGTCGTATTTGAGTCCTTTAATGGAAAAGATGCAACTTTCAACTAATATGCGAGCAAGAAGAAATCAAACTTTCAATGACTTCTTGCTTTGTATTGGAAACAGAGAATAAGCACGATAAAGGATAATTTAATTTACTTCCAAAACAAATGAATGTCCAACATAGTGGGGATATTAATCTAAAAGAATTATTGGTTTGGGAAATATTCCCACGACTCAAACAAAACTACAGGTCTGCCTGTTATATAACAAAGCATGCAATTTTAACAAGTACAAATGAATTTGTAGATAAACTAAATGCACTGATGATTGAGAAATTCCCTGGAGAAATAAACACATATATCAGTTTTGACTCAGCCGAAGATGATACCAACAACTACTATCAAGAAGTATATTTCAACACTTCGACACCAAATGGACTCCCGCTGCGTAGGTACATTATCAAATTCATCATCTCTTTAAAATTCTCTTGATATGATACTTGATAGAACAAAACAAAAGTAATTAACTACACAATTAAAAATACAAAACAATTGATGAATTAATCTATTCTATACATTAGGTTAGTTTTGGAATAAAATGCACCGATCATGTTTTTGAGAAATTTAGACCCATAAAATGGTTTATGCAATAGGACACACTTAATTTGTAGAGGTTTCGACAAGAATATCATACATGAAGATATAACAACGGGCCAATATTTCATGAAACAAGTCATATTCCTAGAATACAACTACACCACCTGAGAATAAGGGAAATCCGTTAAAATTAATAGGGAACAATTTCCAATACGTCTATATTTTGCTATGACGATAAATAAAGCTCAAGGTCAAACAATACAGACTGTTGGATTGTACCTACCGAAACATNTTGACAAGAATATCATACATGAAGATATAACAACGGGCCAATATTTCATGAAACAAGTCATATTCCTAGAATACAACTACACCACCTGAGAATAAGGGAAATCCGTTAAAATTAATAGGGAACAATTTCCAATACGTCTATATTTTGCAATGACGATAAATAAAGCTCAAGGTCAAACAATACAGACTGTTGGATTGTACCTACCGAAACATGTTTTCTTACATGGACAACTATATATGGCACTATCTAGAGGAATATGTATGGCAAAAACAAAAGTATTGGTTACAAATGAAGAACAAGATGGCCACAAAAGTACATGCACAAGAAATATTGCTTACAAGGAAGTATGGTGATATTTTATTGCTACAAGGATATAAAGATAATGAAACTTCAATGGAATGTATGTGTAGGACTACAGATAGTTGCCGAATAAGACATGACTTTCTAGTATACTAATGCATTAGTATAGACGATACAGTACAATGCTTACAGACTACTAAATGGAATTGTCATTAATTTCACGCTTGAAAATAATGAATACACACTATTTATGTTTACATTATGAGTATTACAAAGGTGAAAAGGAATAAAGACAAAAATTTACAGGAGTGCTTCCAACAAGTAAAGTTACAGCTCATCCACACTTTCAAAAGTATAGTCCCGCAAAGGACTAAAAAATGACACCGGCGGGAAACGCACTACGATCAACCACACAGCTAATTGACCCCAATATAGTACTACGACATTTCCATACGTGTAATAAACTGAAGACAAGGAAACCATGTGCAACAGACGTGCGGTTAATCTAGTTGTCAAAATGCATTGATAATAAGAAAAAGCATTGCTAACTAATGATGAAATAAACAACAACAAAAAGATATTGATTAATAATTCTCTTTTTCGATTCAAATGGAGGACCTTGGTTGAACTAAGTTGAAGATATTTGAACTTGAATAAGCTTTGATGGAAGAGTAATCGAAATAGTAATACTTGTGATTGGCCAAAAATAGAAAATGTCTTGTTGTCGTGAAACATGGGGAAATATATCTTGTTTCCTAGCCCCTGTGCAACATATGTTATTAAGTAAGATCCTCCAAAGCTCAAAAACAATGTTTTATTATTGTCCAACTTGATATTTTTCCGCTCTCCAATATTTCTACATTCAATTTGTATCTCTACATCTCCACATCCCCTTCTTCACAACTTAAAAACCTAGCTAACATTCTTCCATTATCGACATCTTCTACTGTGTATGCCTTTTAAATTGATATTTGTTTTGAACGCGAAAAGTATTTCCCATTAAATTTCCATTAGGTCTCTCCGCAGCTAAGTTTTCCTTGATGCTTACCTTTATCTCCCAATAGAAATATAGTATTATTTTTGAAAAATAACAGACTATTGCACCCATGGCCTTAAATTGTTCTTGATGATTGAAAAAAGTAGTGATACATCCCTTCAGTATCTCCAAGTTTGATGATGTATACATCTGGGACATAACCACGAATTTCTAAACCAAAAACAAAACAATCTGATGATGAAGAGTCAGGAGGTTACGAAAATGTCCAAGCAGAGCAACAATTTTCGTTCTCGTCTAGTACATCAGGGAGTTCTTTTATGTCATTTCTAATACTATTGAAAAAGATCACGATTTTAATGATTCATGAGCAAAAAATAAACTTTTGAGCTAAGAATTCGGGCACCCCTAAATTTTGGAATACCCGTCTTGTGAGCAGTTATGACATTATACACAAGATCAAAAAATTCTACCATGCATGTTACTTTCTGCAAGGTCATCAAACGAGGCAATGACGAAGATGATTGTGGCGGAGGAGGAAGTGTTAGGGGGCGTGTAGCGCGAATGTTTACAAATGACACGTAAAACAATGTGATGATATTAATTGAGCACATCTGATGGAATATAAACTGGCCACAATTTATCACAATTTGTATCCTCTATTAATAAGAAAATTTTGCTTTGAAGTTGAGAGATTAAGTAGTAAAAATTACAACTAATTGAATAGGAAAAAGGTCTTGTTATTATCGTATTTAAATAGACTAGAATTAGGTACATGGAACTGGAGAAGAACTGGAATTGGAGATACATTTAAAACTTAATTCACTCTATACCCACTTAAGTTGTTTTTGTATTATTTTCTAGGGCTGAGATTTTAAAAAATAAAAAAGTGTGGGGTCATGAGTCTATTTGACTTTTTTAAAACTTGGGGTATATTTGTGAATGTAGGGTCAAGGACTTATTTATTGTTTTTCAAACTTGGAAAAAAATATAACATAAATAAATATATAATCCTAATACTTTTTTTTTAAATATTATATTCTGATAAAATATTGTTAGTTCATTACAATCGAGGCGACGTTTCTCTTCTCCAAGTGCAACGTCTTGTCCCGCTTTTAATCTTCATCTTCCCCGTACACTTCTCTTCCAGCGTAATCATACTCTACTCTTACCCATATACTTCTCTTCCCCCTATTAACTTAAACAAAGTTTCTCTCTTTTAATCTTCCTCAATTGTCATTTGTTTTTTTCCTCCAAGTTCAAAACTTTAATCTTTGGTAAGTTGATTCTTCTTTAGCCGTATTTGGTTGTTTGTTTGGTTATAGTAGTGTAATGATTTAGCGACTCCTTGTTCTGGACTGTTTTTCTTCATTTTCTTGTTTAAGTGAATTTTTTCGATGTATTCCATAAATATTTGTGGTCTCTAATGAGGTTTTCATTTGGATATAAATCCCTATTTTGTTGGAATCTCTATTTGGTTACTTTTGAAAAAAAATATGTTTTGATCGACTTTAGTGGCGTTTTTCTGTCAATTGCATTGTTGATCTCTATTGAATATGTTATTTGTTTTGATGTTTTATTGGAGATTTACTCTTATTATGTTAATAAAGTAATTATCGATAAATATGTCTTTGCTTGTAGATTATAAAGTACGGCTAAAACTAGAGGTGGAATCACTAAACCATCTGCTTGTATTGCTCTAAGAAGTAAGAAGCGTAAGGCTGGAGAAGTATGAAAACTTGTAAAAAGAAAAAAAAACTGTAGCCGAAGAATCCGAGCCTGATTCAATTTATGAAACAATGACGAAGATTAATAACTACCAAAACAGTAGTGTTGATTCTACTGATATTGTTGATAGTGGTGAAGGAGAAAGTGATAGAGAGGAGAATTGTAGAGACACTAATAGAGATGAGGATGACCATCTATCCTTGTTAATTTGTGCAAAAAATATATCAGGTAAGTTGCATTACCTAATGAAGTGGTTAGATCAATTAGGATTATTTATAGCAAAGATATTATTGTAAGATCAATGATGATAGTTTATCGTGAGTTTTGGAAATTCTGATTCAAGAAAAACTTTATAATGAATTTAAGGTTACCTGCTTTGGACATTTGAGGCACATTCTAGATTATTTTAAGTTCAATGGACAAATTATCCATTACATATTGCTGTGACGTGTCACAAATGACAAAAAGTTGCACGAAATGTGGTTTTGTGTGAATGATAAGCCTGCATGTTTTGGCTTACAAGAATTTGGATTGATTACGAGGCCGAATTGTTCAGTATACCCCCATGAATCAAAACTGAACAAAGTTCTTAAAAAAGGTCAGAAATTTCATTTCAAGCTGACAAGGAACAAGAACATCACTGTGCAGAATTGTTGAGGTCAATAATTACTAAGAAAATAAATAAGGAGCAGAAATTGAAGTGTTCTTTAGTTTCGTTCGTCCATTCGATATTGCTTGCCCATGATTGGGATTGTGGATTCAAACCATATCAAGACGGCAGATGATTTGGATTTCTTTGGAAGTTATCCATGGGGAAAGGATTCCTTTGATTTAATATTGACATATTTAAAGAATCGTATTAATTTGAGGAAGCAGGGGAAATGTATAACGAAAAGAAGAATGCATGCTCTATAGAGCTTTACCTAGGCATTTCTGGTAAGTATTATTGACTATTTTTTCAATTTATGATATACTCTTATTTATTTGTGTAGTACTTCATAGCATATATTTATTTGTTTATTCTTTATATGGATTCCAGGTTTGGATATATGAAGCTTTTCCATATCTTGGAAAGTATGCCGAGAAGTCCTTGGATACTCCACTGCCAATTTCTCTCTACTAAGATGGTATACTTCAAAGAGCGATGATGTAGTTGAAGGTGATCCATTTAAGTATAAGGAGAGAAGTAATAAGGTATACATTTATTTGTTATTATCTAAAAATAATTTTAAATTAGTGAATATTATTTGATATTTATATGACTTTTTAGATTTGTGCACCCATACCCCATCCCTAATGTTAGTGAGATGGGACATACTTACATGAAAATATTTAAGCCATATACGGATGAAGGATGCGGTCATTGATATATTGAAGACCCAATTGAAAGGTGTGACCGTCCTCACTGAAGGTGATCAATATTTGGGTGATCACAATGTACATTGTGTGAATTCTATTTATAGTAGACAGAAAAATGTAGCTAGTACTTCGAATGATGGGAATTTGGAGAATATGAGTGATCGTTTCTTATTCCTTGACAAATCAATGGTCGAAGTTGTCTCCTATGTACGGAATAAAAGTTGAGGAAAATTGGAAAGAATAAAAAACAACAACAAGAGAAAGGTAAATTAGTGCATATATTTATTGTTTATGTCAAGTAATTTTTTCCTATATTTTTTGTCAAAGTAATATAGTACATAGTAATATAGTACANATGTTGTCTCCTATGTACGGAATAAAAGTTGAGGAAAATTGGAAAGAATAAAAAACAACAACAAGAGAAAGGTAAATTAGTGCATATATTTATTGTTAATGTCAAGTAATTTTTTCCTATATTTTTTGTCAAAGTAATATAGTACATAGTAATATAGTACATGTGAACATTATAATGGATAATGAAGATCTTGCAGCAGTTGACGAAGACTTTGCTACAATTGATGAATACCTTACGGACGGAGTTGATGGTGTGGCTGTTGATATAGTGATAGGTGATGATGTGGCAGTTGATGATGTTGTTGATGTGCGTTGATCCAGTGGCAGTTGTTGATGAAGTGATAGGTGTTGATGTTGTTGATAAAGTGGCAAGTGGTGAAGTGGCAGGTGCAGTTAATGATGTGGCAAGTGGTGAAGTGACAGATGTTGATGTTGTTGATAAAGTGGCAAGTGGTGAAGTGGTAGGTGCAGTTGACGATATGGCATGTGCAGTTGGTCCAGTCACATTTGATGATATCAATAAAGTGGCAGTGGCAGTTGATTCTACGGCAGTTGCAATTGATCCACTGGCAATTAATGTTGCTGATTAAGTGGAAATTGATGAAGTGGCAGTTGATAAAGTGGTAGGTGCAGTTGATCCAATGGCAGCTGATGTTATTGATGAAGTGACTCGTGGTGAAGTGGCAGATGATGTTATTGATAAAGTGGCAAGTGTTGAAGTGGCAGATCCAGTGACAGTTGATGTTGTTGATCAAGTGGCAGAAGAGAACAAGCAAGAAGAAAAAGAAGATGACAGTGTTGAAGTGATTTGATGAGTATGGTTATGAAACTCAATTGTGAGATTCATGGTGACGAAAAAAATTGAAGGTGGTTTTGAAGTATTTGATATCTTAAGACTGATTTGAAAGTGTTTGGTATCTTAAGACAATAGTTGAATTAGTTTGTCGTTTTGCTATTTTGTGGAGAAAATTGTACATCTGAAAGATTATAGATGTCTTTGTATATGGTTAATAGTACTTTTGAGAAACAATTTAACATTTTTTATGATGAAGGCATTTTATGAATCTGGTTTGCTTAATAGTATGTGATTTTGTCATAACATGTTTTATTGGTTTATATGTTTAATATTATAGTTTGTTATCACTATTGAATTATAACATTATCGATAATAAATGAAAAATATAAGAGTGCAATAAATAGAGAGAAATAATTTCATTTATTCAGTCTACATTCTTCTTACACATTTCTAAAAAGGAAACGCCAAAAATAAACCACACAATATAACTTTAAGGCGTTTTTCTTTATCTTCTGCCAAAATCAACCTTTCTTTTAGTTGATCTCTGTCTATTTCAGCATCTTGTAGCAACACTTTTAAGTGACTCCTCTGCTCTTCGGCCTCTTTTAAGAAAGTCATTAGCAGATAGGGGTGTGCATCGGTTGGTTCGGTTCGCTTTTATGTATTATCTATTTGATTTATCGATTTTCGGTTTTTAGATATTCTAACCCAATAACAAACCAATAAGATATTTTTAATCGATTTCAGTTTATCGACTTTTTATTATTATAGGTTTGGTTTTCGATTTACCCAATAAGAATATCTCCGTAAAATATTATATGTCTTCTCATTTCTCTAAATGTTTTTATATATTGAAACAAGAAAGATAATGAGAAATTCCATCAATAAGAGAAAATATAGTAGAAGACTATAATTACGTGTTACCACTAAAACATAGTATGAAATTTTGTATGTTAATCAAATTATGGACCTTTATAAACTTGAAAATGCTACAACCTTCAATTACAAACTAAAACTAAAATAAAATAGTCCAACAAGACTAAATTTAAAATCAAATAACTACAATTGTGAACCCCTTACTTTGTTATTTAGGTTTTGAGTAAACAGTAAAAACTAGTAAAGTGGTATAGTGTGAAGTTGATAGAGTACTAATTATTTGATATAGTTATAGTGTCTAATTGTATATTAAATTATTTTATTAATAATTAGAAAGGGTAAATAATAAATTATTACCGTCTTATTGGGTTATCGATTTACTTAATAACTCAATAGTAAAAATCGATACCGAACCAATAACCCAATAACTTTTTTTATAAACCCACTAAAAACCCAATAACCCAACAACAATAACCCAATAACATTTTTTTCAATTCGATTTATCGGTCGATTCGATTTTTGCACACCCCTATTAGCAAATCCCTATTTCTTCGAATTCCCGTAGCTTTGTTAATAATTCAAATTTGGAAATGCCTTGAAAATTTGATGGGCTACTCGTTGATGATTTATTTTCAAGTCACCTAAAAAATGAGTATATGTCAACTGAACAATTAAATAATTGTCGACCTAGATTTGTATCGGTGTGTGACGTCCTCAACATAGTTGGATTACCACAATGACAATTGTAAGACTTTTCTGCTTTGGATTTTTGAGATGTTTAAGACATTGGTAAATGGAGGTTTTTTGAGTTGTTTATGAGGAATTGCCTTTCTTTTATACTATAAAAGAAGCAGATGTTACCATTAAAAAAATGGATTTGTACTTTTATTACTGTTGTAAAATTTGTACATGTAAATATTTACTGGTTATCATAATATCTAGACCCTATGCACAATTGATACATCTCTATGTGTGTGGTCTATGTATGATCAATGAGATTTTAACTCTGACATTAGTAAGGTATGTTCAGATTTATGTCCATATTAAAGCATTGTAGATACTTTACCTATTAGAATTGGACACTTATATATAGAGCAAAACTAGTAGAATATAGAAAAGAAAAAATTAATTAATAATGAATAATGTTTTTGAAATTTATCCAATTAAATGAGTTTAAACAAGTCATACGATCGTGTAAGATTCCAAATAAATTGGGTGTGATCATTAGAGATGTATGAGGTTGAGTTGTAGTTAAATACCCGTAATTGTTCAAACACTTTTACTTACGAAAATTTCTAATTCCTCCTTCTTCTTCTGCACAACTTTTATTCGTGTTTTTTATTGTTGTTGAGTGACTCGTTGACACCAGCATTTTGGGTATCTATACACTGGTGATTGAGATAATTCATCTTGGGAGGAAATATCCAAATAAAACCTTGGATACTAGAGGGAAATAATTTCCTTAAGGGGACACTATGCATTCAGTGAGTGATCTTTTTTTCCATTATATCTTTTAAGATTCTAGTATGTTTTACAGGTATTAGTTTTTTTTTGAATTAATTTATGTTACTCTGTTCTTCTTATCTTCATCGGTTCATTCAAAACTTTACTGACTTCGTATTTCTACAAAGTTTCTGGTGATCAGTACTACTGTTTTAAACACAGATTGATAACAATCTTAAGGAAATTAATTTTGGTTAATCCGTGTTTCTGTTGGAGATAAAAACCTTTGAGGTTTTTTACTCCTATTATGTTTGCAATTTAAATTATTGCTTACTAAGTATATATCAATTTTTTTTATCAGAAATGACAAACAATAATGTTATGGCGGTTGTTGCTGCACCAACCGAACTACTGTACCACTTGCAGAGAAATCGAGAAAATTCTCTGGTGTGAATTTCAAAGGATGTCAGGAACGGATATTTTTTTTGCTTACCTGTCACGACCTGAGTCTAGACGCTAGCTGAAATCGGCGTTGTTGACCTATCAGAGGTCGCAGACAAGCCTACATACGTCATTGTTACATCATCCAGATAAATTTTAGCGGAAAATTTGAACTTTTTGTTTAGTTGGAGTATACATAGACTTCATAATAGGAAACATCGTATTTGAATAAGATCATCTACATAATTTCATAATCGTTCACAACAACCATCTAATACCAAGATACTCAAATGAATGAAATAGTTCATAACTGCATTAAATGAATACTTCCCAAAATGGTACCAATACAATGTCTGAAACGAGTGAGAGAGAAACGCTAGTGGAACATCCTCCACTAGTTCATGCCTACATCTAAGCTAGAATATAAAAGATAGGCATCTTGGAAAGCAAGAGGGCCTACCAAGTCCGGATGAATTCTCCACGTTTGGATAACTTCAGCGTAGTCTCGTAATGCTCTAACATTCACCTGCACCTGCACCTAAAAGTAGAGAGTTGTATGGGATCAGTACATACTTGTACTAAGTATGGGCATATGCAAGCACACACCAAGAACATGCATGATTAAGAAAATCTCTCTCCTAACGATATGAATTATGCAAAGTCAAGTCAGTGGACATGCCAAAATCGGATTAGGAAAGTCATGCTATGAGAGTAACATGCATCACCATACGTATCATATTGCACACAGCACATAACATATTGCATATAGCACATAGCATATTGCACATAGCACATAACATATTGCACATAGCACATAACATATTGCTCATAACAAATAACATATTGCATATATCACATAACATATTGCATATCATTCGTTCATATGCCATGAGACCTTGGAATCATGGACTTGACATTAGGACTTCCCAAAATGAGGGCTCAACATATGGAACCTCAACTAGGGATCCTTCTTAGCAAACACAGAGTTTGCTTCATTCATTCATACGTACTTCATTTTCATTCATTCGTAAGCTAGTGTAAACACCAGCCATACCTAGGATGTAGTTTAAGACTTTCATCGGATTCGCTGTGCAATGAACAAGAATGACCTAGTGTCATTACTTAAGTCTAGCTCACCTTTTGATTATCCTATCCTAACACCTTTGGTGTCGTTCATTTCATTATGTGCATTACTTGAGGCTGACCTCATTCTTTCTTTGGGAACTTTAACCTTAGCCGACATAGATGATGTGATAATCATGAAATCCAGTGTTTAACCCCACACCAAAAAGAGGTGGAATCACCGGCCAAAGAGAACCAAAACATGCTACTGTATATAGGAAATTAAACCCTGCTAGAACCCTATATTGGCAGTATAGGTTCAAAGACTAGGAGATATAAGGAGACCCATACCCGTCTAGATGTACAGTCTCATCTCATGAGAAATGCACGAACCTCTGCCTTCCCGAAAGAAGAATCGCAACTCATAGCTAGCCTATCGGTGCTTAGTATAAAGTTCCATTACATTCATCTCATACATCATAGACCTGTCTTCTAGCAGGAGTCATAATAGCTCATTAGATGATTTCTCATCTCATCATTACGTATTAAGTGTGAATTTTCCTTACACTTACATATTGAGTGTGATTGAGGTTTGTCTCTTAATATTCAACACTCTCTGAGGTGAGTACTTTTGGTGACCTTATATAGGCGTAGGTACAACTTGTATCACTTGCACTAGCCTCATATTATGGTGCCACCCTGTTCTCTCTTAACATCTTTTCGTTTCATCTTTACTCACCTTTCATTATTTGTTCATCGTGTAACATACATATGCTCTCTTGGAGTTTACATTGAGGGACATTGATTCTAGGCGTAGATACAACTTATCTCACTTGTACTAGCCTATCCTCGTGTAGCCATTCTTTCTTTGCTTATTCATCGTTTAGTGTATATATATTCTCTTAGAAATTTCATTTAGTGATACTGATTTTTAGGCGTAGATGCAGCTTATCTCACTTGCACTAGCCTATAATCATGTATTCACTTTTTCTTTACATATTAACTATGAATTCATTCTTAACACTTTCTTTTGGAGTAAGCTTGAGATTTGAGTTTACATCATTCTGCACTCCCCTTACGTGAATGTTCATTTAGTCATATGCTAATGCACTTGGTCTTTTAGTTGTTTCAAACTCTGACATAAACATCCTAGGTTCACATCATTTCATTACATCCATCTTAGGTTCGCTTACTTTTAAATGTACGTTGGACTTATGGATCCATACGTACAAGTCATGATGCTTCATTCATAATTCCTCTAAGTGACTCATACTTACCCAAGATTATGTGGTACAAGACTTATGCATCTTGGGTATGCCAAGATATCAATTTCACTCCTTAGAGGCAGCATTCATTAAATATTTGTTCACTTACGGCTTATGGGTCAATACGGGATTGGGCAAGGGAATCCGATTTCGAATCCCTTGAGCAACACTTAATCTTATATTAAACTTGATAATTGCATTTTTCAGATTTGGGGTACCCTAGTTCGATCCCCAACACTCCAATAATATTTCCTTTCTTTTTCTCCTCTTTTTTTCATTTAAGGCAAGGAGGTTGTGGGATCAATCCCCCATAAGCTCATTCTTTTTCTCTTAATTTATATCTTATTTTTCTCACCTATGCAAAAAGTTGTGGGTTCAATTCCCACTCACCACATTTATTTTTTTCCTAACTCTCTCGTCTATTGAAGAGGTTGTGGGTTCAATCCCCACTCACCACATTTATTTTTCTTCTTTATTTTTTTCTCCTAACTCTCTCATCTATTCAAGAGGTTGTGGGTTCAATCCTCACTCACCACATTTATTGTTTCTCCTTTATCTTTCTCCTAAATCTCTCATCTATTCAAGAGGTTGTGGGTTCAATCCCCACTCTTCGCATTTATTTTTCCTTTCATTTTTCTCATGAAATTTTTATGTAGTTTAGATTTGGTGAGGCCTTGGGTTCAATTACAAATGACCTCACAATTTTTAAAATTTTTTAAAACATATCTAACTTTTCAAATTTTTGGCCGAGACCAACATTTCCAGCAAGCTGGAAATTTGGTCTCTTTCAGTCCATCTTTCTCTCAAGTTTTAATGTTGATTATTGGAGTAATTCGGGGTGACATTTTTCTAGCAACATTAACCTTATATGAACATCACACTTTTAGCATTTACATATACGAACACACAACATTTATAACACACAAATTTCAGGCAGCAACATAGTTAATTTGCAGCACACCTATGCTCAAACAATTAACGTAAAACACTTTTCCGGGATACATCTTTCATTCCTTACATAATTTCAAATACACATCAATACATAATCTCAACCAAACCTAAAATTATCTACCTGAAGACATACCAACGCATGCTTTGAATCTTTCAAAGGATCTAATGACAGGGGCACGCAACGGGAACAACCTTAGTTTTTCAATTGCGATTACACTGAACCTTAAGGGTCTCTTGGGAAAGGGTCCAAGAGAGAAGAAAATCCATACCTCAAATGTCGTTCAATACTTATTTCAATGCTTCCTATTCCCACGACACTACTGCCTCACCAACGAAATCCAAAACCCAATCCGTCGAGAAAAGTGTTGTTGATTTTTGTTTTTAGCTTAGCTTTTCGTTTGAGTTTTTGTGTGTAAGTTCTTCAAGAGTGAAGAACTAATACTTTCAGTTCTTTTGCTAATGAAAAACGTGAGAATGAGAGTGAGATACGTGAGAATGAGAGGATTAGGATTAGGAGAGTTAGGTGGAGACTTAGTCAAACTAGGACTCCTCATTATTTATTAATTTTATTATTATTATTTGTTTATTAAAAATCTGATTTTTCCCGTACTTAAATCAGCTTTTTAAATATTAATTAATTCAACTGATTCACTAAATAAAATTAAATCAATTTAATCCTTGCTTCCACCAAGGCTCGAACCCAGGTGGAGCTAGATTTTGCTTAAAGGGTCAAATTCGGCAACCTCTACCCGAATTGCCCCTCCACCATATTATTTAATTAATTAATTAAATATTTAGGGTAATTACAATACTAACCTTACCCTGGAAAATATCATTTTTCCCCTAGACCCTCCAAACTTAAGATTAACCCTTTTTAAGTCCGGTTAAGACTCATCCGGGTAAATCTTCATATTCGGGTGCCCTTCATGGCTGGACCCAACCTTTCCTAGCTCAACTAACTAACCAAGTTAGTTGTCTTTGCTGTTGCATAGGTTCAGAGGTCTGGTTCTACGCGCATCAATCCTTGTGAACCTGGTCTAATCTAGGCATTCTAGATACATTAGGCATTACTTAGCATAGACATTTTAGGGTTGTTACATTACCACTCTTGGTCTGCAGAAATTTATCAATGAAGAAACTCTAGTATCTGCTGCTGCTGGTATATCAGACAAAAGAAATCATGATTATTGAAGCATAAAATAGGTAGACTTCCTATGTAAAGGCTACATTCGAAGTGCTTTAGAGGATGACTTATATAATATCTATAGTGTAATGGAAACTTCGAAAGAATTGTGGAATGCCGTTGAGAAGAAAAATAAGTATGTCTAACCCATCGGTGGCCCCTTCAACTTGGCACAAACTTTCACTTAGACGTCTTAAATAGACTTTGTTCATTTTAGACACCTTATGTCAAGTTGTATTGTGTCATTTTGATACTTTATTCACAATCAACAAAAAAATGAAAGTGAGTGTAACTCACTCGCCGATGACGTGTCAAATTACCAAATTAAATAAAGACATTTGTCATTTGACATAAAAATAATTCTTTAATAATGAACCTTGAATAAAACTAAACTTAGCCAATGAATCAATGACACCTGATATTTTTGCCAAATAATTATTAGAGAGGATTAAATTATTTTTAAAAAAAAATTACTTTACATAACTCCACCCACCACCCACCCCCAACCCCAGTCATCTTCTCCAACATATTAAGCCCAACCCCCTTCATGTTCTCCATCGATCGTCATATCTCAATGCTTTTTAGTTTCATTAGTAGGAGGGTTCCATTATAAACTAACTGTCACAACCTGGGAGCACCCCCTAGAAGTAACATGGCGTGCTTGACCTCTTGGAGGTCTATCATTCATCGCATTGTCATAGGCAAATTTAGCAGAAAGTTTAAAACTTTTAATAGCACATCATATGCTAGAACATCACATCCACTATATATATATAAAATATCATAATACATAGTTAAAGACTCTAAGTCTCTTTGTCATCTTAGACTCAACATTATTAGAGTATAATAGGGACACGACCCTTTCAACATAAATCATAGCTAAACTATTACAAGACTTCGCATAAAACATGACATAGGAAATCCTTGAACTTAAGGATCCCTTTTCTTGAGCTTGGGAAGCACATATCAAGACCTTCACCTTAGAGACATCATTTAAGCATCCAAAACCTACACTTTGTGTAAAAAGGTGAAGAATAATGGTGTTAGTACAAGGATGCACTAGTATAGCAATCATGCATAAATATGCATTCAAAAGGAGACATTTTACTTCGAAACCATGCATCATGCCTTTTTGTAAAAGCTTCATAAACATTGATAACATAAGCATCATACAATTCACATACTTCATTTAGGCATATACAATAGTCATAATATCACATAAAGTCATACATTGCATTTAAGGCACAATTAGAATCACTTTACAGTAACTTCACTTTACAGTAACCTCTTTTTCTCTTTACAGTAAGCTCTCTTTACTTTAACTCCTTGACTTCCCAAGTAATCCTTTAGTGATACTTGGTGAAATATATAGATAATGTCCCATTACACTATCCACACTCAAGCATTACCTCAAGGCCACGAGGAAATCATGCATACAACCTTTATTAATCTAACACATGCGTTCATAGAACCATTTCATATAACAAGACATATAACTCACATTTGACCCAACATACTTTATGGACCACATAGAAGAACTCATTATAAGACCACATACAAGTCAAGACTTACTAATATCCTCATAAGAGGCATTAGTCAATCAATAGCATATTTAGACTTTACTTCACTTAGACATTATAAGACTTTACTCATTATCTCATTCTAAGCCTACTAGTGCAATGTACGTGTGAAATCCCATAACCTCACACATACTAAGTAAACCTACAAAGAGATTAGAAGAATACCATTTACATCATACATCAACTAGACAAGTATAGACAACTTCATACATGCTAAGCAATACCTTCATCATATGGTCAATAAAACCTACATTATGCATATAAGGTAAGACCACATCACATAGACTCATTAGGACTCATACCATGCATTTCATCACAACAAGTAGAGGACACTACAATGTCATGCATAAGAAACATAAATATGATCATATACATTAGAAAACCTTCCTAGAACTCCCTTCAAGAGCTACTTGTGCAATGCATAGGTAAAGTCTCATACCCTCACCTACACTAAGAAACTTCCCTTAGGTTATCCTAGTTAGGGTCCATTACTTTACTTCCATTGTTTATTTCACTTTAGGTAAACTATAGAATTAATCGACACTGAGACCATGGGTGCTAAACATGGAATTTGGTGTTGTAGAACCTTACCAAGGGAAGGTGCTTTACCTTGATAAAGTAGAACATTAACGTCGTGCTAGCATATTAGGTAATATCACTTGCTGGATCCTATGGGGCAAGTATAGTTTATGGAACTTGGAGGAATATATGTAAATACCACTCTATGCCCTTAGGGCCATGAGGCTATCTACCTCATGAGGACTATGGTGAACCTACCTTCCTACATCGGGAAGGACACCCCTCATCTTCAAGTTCACTCGGTGCTAAGCTAAGTTCCCTTTATTGAAAAGTCTTTATTAAAATTACTTTATAAAAGTAGTCTTCAGGAGATTGACTCCCCATAGGTCATAGATGAGAATAGCCATTCATCAACCTAAATCACATGAGAAAACCTTTCACATGGACATAGCATATTCAAGTACCATCTAGTTTGGGATACCCTTGAGAACACCTTTAAAGAGACCCTCTATTGAATAGATCATCACACATGCATAATGGACATGTTTTATGTGTGTGTACATATATGTGAGAAAACCTTTCACATAAACACCCTTAGGCAACACATGTGCATACTTCACTTTATTCATGCATAAGNGGCATAGCATATTCAAGTACCATCTAGTTTGGGATACCCTTGAGAACACCTTTAAAGAGACCCTCTATTGAATAGATCATCACACATGCATAATGGACATGTTTTATGTTTGTGTACATATATGTGAGCAAACCTTTCACATAAACACCCTTAGGCAACACATGTGCATACTTCACTTTATTCATGCATAAGTGTATAGGTGTAGCTATGTGAGCAATCCTTTCATATAAACACATTTAGACACTATGCATATTCATACTTCATCATATCATATACTTGACATCATAGCATACAGGACATATTCATAGATTAATCATGCATTCATATTCATGGTCATATAGAATCAACCTAGTAACTATCATATCAAGGCACACATATGCAATGCATAGACAAGGTCCCATGCCCTTGTCCATACTAGTAAACCTATCAAGTCATCCTAGTTAAGAAATACATAACATGCTTCATGGACATATAATTTACATGCATAGTAGTAGACATTAGTGCATAAGAGAATATCCTTTCATTAGACACTATGAACCTATACTACTTGTAAGCATGCATGAGGTGTAAGTGTGTACATTGGTCAACATGATCATATAACAGCTATCAACATCATATTGAGGTATCCACCCTCTTAAGACTACAATGCACATTCAATCATAGACCACACATCACATAATACCATAGGAGACAAGAATAACTTCACATTGCATCAATGACTCCTAACCTTGACTAAGAACACACATGCATATAGGGTATATAGGTAGGGGTCATTCATCATTATTACTTCATCAATGTCAGAACCTATACCTACCTTAACATAGTCATTCACATGCTTATAACATTAGCAATACAACCTAGATCATAACTAGAATGGAAGACTAGGCATAATATTTAACATTTGGTGATCGTCACCACCACACCTTCATAATACAATTGCCTTCAAGTCCATGATAACATCACATATACATTTACAATAAGGTAAACACCGCCACTATAAGTGGCCCATACCACACAATGCCATACAAGGCCAAGCATCTAGCAATTCTACAGAAAAATAGAGAGAACTTCCTCCAAGCTTTAATCATCATTGATAAATTACCATAATTCAACATCAATACATGTATAAAACAGTAGCTAAAGGTACCATTACATAAACGAAATCATACTTCAAATATCATGGTTTCAAGATTACATTCGGTACACTACTTCATCAAGTCTATAGAAAGTAGAGGAATATACATCAATTTACCCAATCCTAAACCTTGATCATAATTGATCACTCATTAAAAATTCACCATCAATTGTAATGTAAAACAATAGCAAAAGATACAATTAGTTCAAAGAAATCACAATCCATAATAATCTCAACAAGATCACATGCCCGTGGTATAGGCTAATTTGAGAATTGGAAGGAACATGGGTTTATCGTGAAATTGGATTTAAAATCACATTTAAAACAGTATCTAATCCATAATTCATCATAAGCATGCTTTTGAAAACAATTTGAGAAAGAACTCATGGCTAGATTGAAAGATTGAAAGTTTGATCATGAAATCTTCATTGAAAACATTTGAAAGGGACTCCTTAGAATAAAGTTTGACTAAGGTTGAAGGATAAACATACCTCATTACATAAAAATACCACTAAATATTTATGAAGAATACATGGGAATCCAATCTAGAAGTTGTTCTTGAGATTCATCTCCAATGGAGGTTTCTAGAGAGGTTTCTTTTGGAGAGGGAAGTCTAATTTTTAATAATGAATTTAGTATGGGGTTTTGATCATAATAACCAACTTAATATACCTAAAAATACCTAAATTAACCGTCTAGGGTCAGGTTAGGACGTGGGGTAAATTTCTCATTCACCCCTTGATGAAATAGTGTGTCTGGCAGCAGTTGCAGGTTGCATCGACGCCCACCATCAACGGGGCGTAGAATGACGGGTCATCCTGCTGGTCCGTCGATAGTGACTCAGACTCAACTTTTGGGGATTCATTCTCACATGGATAAGTGTTGAGCTACGTTTCCCATCGACGGCGCGTAGCCTAGAGTACTGGCCGTCGTTCTTGGGCATTGGTAGACACTGCCAAGGCAGTGCTTTTTGCAAGGCCCTTGGGGAGTCTTTCACGGATGTTTCCAATGTAAATACACGCATATACAAGTTAAGGACCTCTATATCAATTTCAACCAAAACAAACACATAAAACATGTCAAGACACATCAAGACATACATGCACGTCTTAAGGCTAACTTTAAAACGTTATTGGACTTCCTTAGATGTTTAACCTCCAAATGACTTCAAATTAAGAATGCATTAATTAAAATATTTTAAACTTTTTTAGACACACGTGAGGCTCTAATCACCTTAATTCATTTTGCGAGACCTTACACTAACAAAGTGGTCATTTATTCAACTTTTAATCTAAGGACTGCCATTTTAGTGAAGAATTTGAGATAGTAATTAAGGTCAAATATCACACAACCAATTGTCAAATATAGAAAAAAATTGTAAGTGAAGTCATAATGTCGACTTTCAACCACATAATCTGAACTTCCATGATTTAACAATAAAAATTCTTTACCAATTTGACCATCAAATCTAATCCACATAGAGAAGGTTATTCAACTCTAATATCACTGTCAACTCTTTTCACCAATGAAGGACATTAAGGTAGGGAAAATGGTGGCCCAAAAATAGAAAAGAAGAAGGAAAAACTTAAATAAAAATATTCTTAAAATCCTTTCACACGCTTTATTTAATTGTATTACACTCACCATTTCATGTCAGCAAAAAGTGTCAAAATGACACAATAGGACCTGACATAAAGTGTCTAAAATGAACAAATTATAGTTAAAGTGTCTAAGTGAAAGTTTGTGCCAAGTTTAAGGGGCCACCGATGGGTTAATCCAAATAAGTAAGAATATGCATGCTTCAAAAAGCTTATGGTCACAAAGTTCTTAGACTATAAAATGTCAGACTGTAAAACAGTTGGATCACAAGTGCAAGAACTTTAACTTATTTTTCATGATCTGATTGTTGAGGACATGGTAGTTAATGAAGTATTTCAAGTGGCTGGAATGATTGAGAAGTTACCACCTTCGTGGAATGACTTCAAGAATTATCTAAAGTACAAATACAAGGAAATAAGCTTGAAGATATTGTGATTCGAATCAAGATTGAGGAAGATAACAAGACCATCAAAAAGAAGTCTCGTGAGAGTTCCATGATAATTGGAGTTAATATTGTTGAAGAAGATCCTACCAAAGGCAAGAAGAGAAAGAAGTCCAACGGACAAAAGTCAAAATAGATAAAAAAGAAATTCAAGGGTAATTGTTACACTTACAACTGTGGTAAGGCTGGTCACAAGTCTTCTAACTATCATGCTCCAAAAAAGGACAAAGATAAAAGTCAAACAAACATCGTGAATGCTATGGAAGATGCAGATAACCTTTGTGTAATGATCTCTGAGTGCAACTTAGTTGGAAATCCCAATGAGTTATTTCTTAACTCAGGTGCTACTCAACATATTTGTTCAGCAAAAAAAGCCTTTGCAACGTACATTCATGCTGAGTTTGATGAAGATATGTTCATGGGGAACACATCAACAAGGATTGCAGGAACAGGAAAAGTAATATATAAAATGACATCTGACAAGGTGTTGACTTTAAACAACGTTTTGCATGTTCCTACTATTAGGAAGAATTTAGTTTCTGTTGCACTACTCGTCAATAACGGGTTTAAGTGTGTTCTAGTTAGTGAAAAAGTTGTAATAAGTAAGAATGATATGTTGTTAGGAAAGGGCTACCTCGATAAGGGCCTTTTCAAATTAAACGTAATGATTATCGACAGTATTAATAAAAATTCTGCTTCTTTTCACTTATTGGAGTCAAATTATTTATGGCATGGTTGTTTGGGACATGTAAATTACAAAACCTTGTGAAAATTGATTACTTTAGAAGTATTGCCCTATTTCAAATGTGATAAATCGAAATGTAAAACTTATGTGGAAAGTAAGTTGTTCAACATACTTATAAGTCTGTTGACAGGAATTCAAAACCTTTAGACTTAATTCACATATATATGTGATATAACTCAATACCATCTCGTGGAGGGAAAAGTAGTTTATTAATTTTATTGACGATTGCACTCAATTCGGCTATGTATATTTGCTTACTAATAAAGATGAGGGAATTGATGCATTTAAACAATGCAAAAATGAAGTGGAAAATCAATTGAATCTAAAGATAAAATTGATTTGTAGTGATAGGGATGGAGAATACGAATCTCCTTTTGCAGAGATATGGTTGGAATATGGTATTATTTATCAAACTACTACACCTTATACACCATGGTCAAATAGTTTTGCAGAACAGAATAACTAGATATTAAAGGAAATGATGAATGCCTTGATAATCAGTTTTGGTTAACCGCGAAACCTGTGGCGGGGATGCCATCTTTACGGCTAACAAGATATTGAATAGGGTACCGTAATAAAACACAATCAATTTCNTAGTCAAATAGTTTTGCAGAACAGAATAACTAGATATTAAAGGAAATGATGAATGCCTTGATAATCAGTTTTGGTTAACCGCGAAACCTGTGGCGGAGATGCCATCTTTACGGCTAACAAGATATTGAATAGGGTACCGTAATAAAACACAATCAATTTCATATGAGTTATGGAAGGAAGGAAACCCAACTTGAAATATTTCAAAGTGTGGGGTGCTTAGCCAAGGTAGAGGTCCCTTTACCCAAGAGGGTGGAAATTTGACCCAAAACAGTGGATTGTGTATTTATTGGATGTGCTGTGAACAGTAAGGCCTATAGGTTTTGGTTCATAAATCTGATAACCCTTAATGTCACGGGTTCAAATCCTGTCATCCCTTCCTATTACTGCTCAAAGGAGCAGTAACGAGGGTAATTAATGTTAATAAGATAATTGAGTCAGATGACACTTAGTTCTTTGAACACATTTATACATATAAAACTGAATATGAGTCGACAAGTGAGACCTAAATGACCGCGGAAAGAATCAACGGAAAATATGCTACATAATAAGGATCCTAGGCATAGTAATAGCCAATAGAAACCGACTTCTTATGGACCAGATTTTGTGGCACTGTTACTTGAAAATGAGCCTCAAATATTTAAAGCATTTATGTCTTCGACTGAGTCAACTTATTGAAAACAAGCAATCAATAATGAGATCGAATCAATTTAAAGTAACCATTGTAACGACCCGGGAGCATCCCCAAGAAGTTATAAGGCGTACTTGACCTCTCAGAGGTCTTATACAATCCCTTAGACATCTTTCATCACATATCTATGAAAAGTAGTGCGGAATTAAAATTTTTCTCAAATAACAGTCAAACTCTTTTATAGAATCATAAGAAAGAACTAAGTCTCGTCATAAGCCATCTTACACAGATGTAATATCATAGGGTCACAGCCCTTACATTTAAATGAAACTATAGCCTATTACAAAGTCATTTAGAAGAGGAAACTAAAACATAATCCATGTCCTCGAACATATGAGGACATACCAAGTTTCTTGAGAGAAATCTACTTCACAAGCTTCAACTTCTAAGAGAATCCTCACTTGCCACCTACACTTGTAGAAATAGAGAACTTATGGAATAAGCACATTGAATGCATTAAGTATGGTGAACATGCAAGGAAACTATGCAAAAAGGGACATTTACTTTAACATATGCTTTCATGCTATTTTGATAGAAACCTTCATCATAAGAGTTTAAAAGACATACTCCAAGCCAATAATCACATATAAGACATATTCATAATCAAAAAGTAACTTTTTCATAACTTTAGACCCTTCACCTAAAGTTACTCTAAGACTCACTTCAGTAAGACATAAAGAGACCGTCATGCACCACCTTCTTCGAGCACACCTAAGTGATCCTCAAAGCTACCCTATATAAGAGCCTTTCTATTCAATAAGGTCTTGGAAGACCTAGGAAATCATTCTAGTATCGTCAAGGCCTACTCGTGCCATGTGTAGATAGTGTCCCATTCCATTACTTGTACGTTATAGAACCTATCTAATACTAGAGTATACATTCCCATGATGAGAATAGGCATTAATCAACATAGACCATACTAGCTTGGTATGGAATCCAGTGTCATAAGGACCCCACACTGTGGAAGGTGTTCTACTTGCCAAGGGTAGAACTAGGACACACCCCATAATGGCACATGGTTAAGGTATATCAAGGGTTTCTTTTTACTCTAGTCTCATCTAAAGTAGAGCTACTACCACAAGCATATCCACTTGGTGCTTTGCCTTTGTTCTGATAGAGTCATTTATTCACATATGTGTATTAAACGAAGGTACCATGACTAAGTTCTTATGACTTTCTTAAATATGGTTGCATGTCGTTCCGGCCAACCTATCTTTAAGTCCATCATTCCACTCAAGAAGGAGGCACCATATAGGTCTATTCCTTCAAGACTTTTTATTAACCTTCTATTCATTATTCAAGGTTTCACATTCTTAACCTTCTTTTCATATTCAAGGTTCTACATTCTTAACCTTCTTTTCATATTCAAGGTTTTACATTCACTTAGGGTTCTAGACTCATCAAGAAGGGGAACAATGCTTAGGTCTACAGGTTCAAGACATACTCTAGAATACCTCATTTAATCATTCAAGAAAGGGAACCAATTTTAGGTCTACCTATCCTAGACTTTCATTCATACTCATATTCAATACAATTCAAGTATCAAGTAGGGACAACTCAGTCTACCAACACAAGATACCACATCATTCTATAAAGGCTCTCCTTAGTCCTTCATCAGCATGCATTGACAACTATAGAAGAAATACATTCAAACATATCATTATAACACCCATACAAAATCATATAGACATCACATGAGCACCTTCACTTTATACATTCACATGTACAATATCATGATAATACCATAATTCACATAAAAATGCTGACAAGGCCATGTTCATAAATATATAGCAACTAAACACCGCCACAATAAGTGGACCATACCAATCAATAACAATTCAATATCAATTCTATACTAAACAAATGAATGAGGTTAACTTACCACCTTCCAACATCTAATATCACCATTCCTTAGCCTTTCCAACATATTCACATAACAAGAGATCTTACCAATAACAATGTACATAAGGCAACATATGAAAAATCCTAACCATGATCAATATATAATTCAATAGCCCATAACAATCTACACATGAATTCAATACAATTAAGTCATAATTAGTTCACCCACTTTAGAGAAAAAATTAGGATTTCAAAAATACATGGGTTCATGGAGTTTTTCATATTAAAACAACCAATTATCATTAATTACTTCATAAAACATCAATTCAAACCTTTTCCTGCAAGAACCCATGCTTAGAATTCAAAATAGGATTTCAATGTTTTTGAAGATCTTTGAAAAGCTTTTGGAATTGACTCATTGAATGAATAAAGAGTCAAGGATGAAATCACCATACCTTTATAGAATACATCCCATGAAATTGATGGAGAAATTAGTGGAGAACTTCAATCCTAGCTTCAATCTTGAGTTCAAGATTCAATAGAGTCTAGAGAGAATTCTATTTGAACTTGGGGTTTTGATTTGGAAAAGTCAGGTATAATTTAGGTATAAGTGTTTACACTAACTTAATATACTTTTAAACACCTAAAATAACCTCCTAGGACTTAATTAGGACGTGAGGTGAATTTCCCAAATCACCCTTTACTTGGCTGAGACACCTGCAATGAATGCAATGACCGGGCGTTATTTGAACCATGCCCATCTTGAAGGGGGTGGTTTGGATAAGATGCTCCTCAATTGGGGTCTAATATCCCATAACTATGTGTGGAGCCACGCCCCATTTTTGATGGGGCGTCGTTTGATCCACTGTCAATCGTTTAAGGTCGTGGTTTAGGGCTATTTTGGCAGCTTCATGGCGAACGTTTGGGTCCTCCTCAAGGACTCTTAGGGTGGTCCTTGGGGATTCTTACCCGGATGTTTCAACGCTGTAAATTCTCATATAGATGTTAGATCCCCCTCCTATCATTTTGGACACTAAACAACACGTAAAACATGCAAAGGCACACTAGTACATACACGAGACTAGTTTCTGAAATTCTTGGTCGTTCTTCGACGTTTGACTTCCAAACTCTACAAACTGCCCCCTAAGGCTACAGTTCATAATTTTAACATTCTATCAACTCATATAACAAATGATAGTCCTTAGTTTGACCTAGTTCATTTTGAGGGTTGTAACAACCATACCTGGGAATTGACTAATCTTTCTCCACGAAAAAGATCTCTAGGATCAAGGAGGATATATAAAAGGAAAACAAAAGTTACTGATAAATATAAGGCTAGACTTGTAGTCAAAAGATATAATCCAAAAGAAGGTCTGGAATACTTTGATACATACTCTCTAGTAACAAGGATAACATGAATTAAGATGTTAATAGCACTAAATGAATGTACAGACAACTTTCATAAATGGAGAGTTAGAAGAAGAAATTTACATGGAACAATCTGAAGGGTTTGTGGTGATTGGTAAAGAAGAAAAAGTGTGCAAGCCTGTGAAATCACTTTATGGGCTCAAGCAAGCACACAAACAATGACATGCTAAATTTGACCAAACAATATTTGCAAATGGATTCAAGATTAACGAATGTGATGAGTGAATTTACATTAAAAATGTTTAGAATCATGAAGTCATTGTTTGTCTGTATGTTGATGACATGTTAACAATGAGTAAAGACATTGATGATATAAACTCTACCAATGTTATCCAGCAAGTTCGATATGAAGGACTTTAGAGTTGCTGATTTGATCTTAGGGATCACCATTCTCAGAACTCCTCAGGGACTAGCATTATCTCAACTCATTGTATTGAAAGAGTATTGGATAAATTCAAGTAGTTGAATTTCAATGTTTTCAAAACTCCAATTGATTTAAACTTCATATTTCAAAAGAATGAAGGAGAAAGTGACTCCCAATTAGAATATGCCAGAGTGTTGGGAAGTTTGATGTATATTATTAATTATAAGCGACCATATATAGCATGTGTTATTAGAAAACTGAGTTGGTTCACTAGTAATCTGAATCAAACTCACTTGATGGTAATGAAACGTATGTTGGGGTATCTAAAACATAAACAATACTATGATTTGCATTATAATAAATATCATGTCGTGATTGAAGGATATAGTGATGCAAAGTGGATCACTAGGTCAACTGAAGTAAAATCAACAAGTGGTTATGTGTTTATACTTGGTAGAGGATCAGACACTAAAATTGTCCAAACAGACATGTATCGGTCGCTCCAAAATGGAATATGAATTTATTGTTTTAGATAAGCCTGGTGAAGAAGTTGAATGGCTCTGGGAATTTCTTAGAGGATATTCTATTCTGGCCCAAACCCATGGGACCTATTTGTATACATTGTGATAGTCAAGCAACAATATGTAGGGCAGAAAGCGTTATGTACAAGGGAAAGTCTCGTCATATACAATGGATGCATAACACCGGAAGACAAATGCTCTCTAGTGGAATATCACATTTTACTATGCGAAGTCAAGCGATAATGTGTCAGATCCACTAACAAAAGTCCTAGTGAGAGAGGCAGCTGAAAGATCATCTAAGGGAATGAATTTACGGCTTAGGACAACTCAAAATGACCGTAACTTTAACGACCCAAGAGTACCACCGAGGCGTCACACGGCGCAGTTGACCTCTCGGAGGTAATGTACAAGCCTATTAACTTTCATTCATTACATAGGTATGAAAAGTAGTGCGGAATTAAAAATTTTCACAACATAACTAATAAGAAAACACTTTCTTAAAACGTAAGGAACGAAGTCTCATCATTATGGCCCTTTACATTGAAATAAACACACTAAGTATTATACAATGTCTTTAAAATAAAGAAACTAAAATAAACATACTTCATATCCTCGAACATATGAGGACATACCAATCTTGAGAAATCTACTTCCCAAGCTTCACCTTCTAGGAAGCTTCGCTTTCCTTCCGCGTATACTTTTAAAAATATAGAAGAATATGGAAGTCAGTACAAACATNTCTTATACAATGTCTTTAAAATAAAGAAACTAAAATAAACATACTTCATATCCTCGAACATATGAGGACATACCAATCTTGAGAAATCTACTTCCCAAGCTTCACCTTCTAGGAACCTTCGCTTTCCTTCCGCGTATACTTTTAAAAATATAGAAGAATATGGAAGTCAGTACAAACATTATACTAAGTATGGTAATATGCAAAAAAAACATGCTTAAAGAGAACATTTTAGTTGAAACATACTTTTTCATGCTATTTTAATAAAACCTTCATGAATCAAGTTTACAAAGCATCATACAAGTCATCATTTAACATACATGGAAATGCTTCCATAACAACATTTAGTCACATTCATCAAGTAATCCATTAATAATTAGACCTTGCCATCCAAACTTATCCTAAGACTCACCTAGGTAAGACATGAAAAGACCGCCCATGCAACCTCTTCAATATACACCTAAGTGATCCTTAAGACTACCAAAGATAAGCATACCAACTCAACAAGTCAACTTCCTTACTAAAGACACTAGAGGAACCATACATGCACTTAAGAACTTCACATAAAGATCATCCTCTGAGACTAACCCCAAGTTACACTAGTGCAATATGAAAGTAGCATCCCATACTACTACTCCCACCTTAGTGCTTCTTAGGTTTCACCGTAGACTAGATACATCACATCTAATCATTTACATAGCCTTCATCAACATTAGATATAAGATCAACATGCTTCATTAACATTAGACATCAAGTCAACTTACTTCACTAATGTCATATAGTAACCCATTCATACATTTTCATACAATGACACACCAAGACTCCCTCTAAATGTCTACTTATGCGATGGATAGATGGCGTCTCATTCCACCACCTACCCTAAGTAGTACACCCTTAAGAAGACTTAGTTCACTACATTCATTTGTGGGGGCTAGATTTAACTGACATAGACCATGAGAGTTTTACATGGAATCTCGGTATTAACCCCTACCGGATGAGGAATCCCCACTTGCCTAAGGTAGGGTCATTTTTTTAGCCTTTACGTGGATCTCCAATAGCTAGACCTATGAGGGCGCATAGTTAAGGGATAAAGAGATTACTTCTAAGTACTACATCTCAACTAACGAAGAGAACTTATCTCAAGAGGTACATTAGATACAACATCTCTACTCACGAAGAGTATCCATCGCTTCTTCAAATCCTCTCGATGCTAAGCATAATTCCCCCACGGAGTCAAAAATATTCATTACATTCATTATCTATAGGTTATGAGATTGCTACTAAGTACTACATCTCAACTCACGAAGAGTACTCATCTCTAGAGGTTATTTTTGAATACTACATCTCAACTCACGAAGAGTATTCAACTGCTAACTTATCATTCATTCATTGGAAAGCTCTTGGGAATAGTGAGGTTGCTACTAAGCACTCCATCTCAATTCAGGAAGAGTGTCCACCCCAAAATCCCCCTTTCTCATTCATTGGAGTTCTTAGGGATATTAGGGTTGGTACTAGACACTTCATCCCTACTCACAAATAGTGTATACCCCCCCCCCCCAAAATCCCTATTCATTCTTTAACTTCATTCATTCATTCTTTATGTGTGTGTGAGTGTATATGAGAACACCTTTCACATAACTACCATCATTCATAACATTGACTTCTAAACATGATCATACTACATTCATCATAATTCACACACTATCATGCTTCACATTCACATTATACTTCATTTAGACATAGTATCTTCAAGACATACATTCTCAACTTCGTAAGACATCTCATGCATATACATCATAACATCTCTTCACTTCACAATCAATGCCTTCAAGGCCACAAATCACAATCCACATTTATATTCATATACATCAAGTAAACACCGCTACTATAAGTAGACCATATCACTCAAGATCAATTCAACTAGAACTAGACATAATAGATCAACTTACCCTTCATCCAAGCCTTGACCACTTTTTCTCAATTCTCCAATAAATCATCATAATAAGAAACAAATAGCAGTAGATAATCACAATACAACATAGTATAAACACAATTATAACATTGTTTAATCATATTCATCAAACCCAATTCATAAGTCAATTTGAGAATTTTCATGATCGTGGGTCCATTGAGTTTTTTACAATAAAACCATCAACTAAGATTGAAAACATCATAATCCATCCATTATAACCTTTTCATGCAAGAACCCATGCTTGAAATTCGAAACAGAAGAATTTAGGATTTTGAAACCTTTTGAAAAGCCTTTGGATTGGCTCCTTGAACTAGATAAGAATCAAGGATGAATTACCATACCTTATTAGGAGAAAACCCACTAAATTTGGTGAAAAAACCATCAAAAATCTTCAATTCTAGCTCTACCTTGAGTTCANATCGTAGACACTCAAATCGTAGGTTAGTGTCGTTGGTCACGATAAGCATCATAATCCCAACTTGAAGACAACAACTTTTTATTTAGCTTATAACTCACTGAATTAAGATTATATCAAGGCTCAATCACAAAGAAGAACTCGTACCACATAAACTTTGTAAAAGAACCATGCTTTTTGACGTGTTCCTTCAGTTCGCTGGTAGCATTTGCGAAGTCAATTTTTCAATTTCTCTTTTTGATCAGTAAGTGCACACTTATTCTTCACCTCTATTTATAGACCGCTGCTTGTCGTGGTTTAGTTCACTTCGGCTTCTAGAGTCCTAATTTTCCTAGGACACAACTTTTTTTTAGTTCTAATTTAACTTGGACTCCTCTCTTGAGTTGGACCCCTCCTGCTACTTGGTTACCCTCCTTTTGTATGATTCGAACACTTAATTTCTGATTTCTTTGTGATTTTAGACTCTTTCTTCAAATCAAACTTTTTAATTCTTTTATGTTTATAGTTGAACTCTAACTCTTCGAATCACTAGTCATTTGAAGAGTTTTACTTCAAGTGAGACTCTTTCATTAATTCAAACTCATTTATTCTTTTTCTTTAATTCACCCGGTGTTTATTTCCTTTAGATTTATCACGAACTTAACATCCTCACTTTCTTGATTTCAACACACTTGTCTTTATTCATTTTAAGAGTTTTCCCCGAATCTAACTGCTCGTGGTAGTGTATCTTTGGTTCTTGTTCACTGACCAATTTCATTTTTCTTTGTCAATCATCAAAGCTGCATAAATTTTAATAGTATTTGTATATTCGGTATCGATTTAGAATTACCTGTCTATCATTATTAAGGGTCAATTTCATCATCTAGTATATCCAATATAAAATATAAAGTTTCCGGTGCATTGGTACATGCATATGATATTGAACATGCTATGATACATCATCAAACAAGCAGATTAAATATCAATTGATATATCAAGTGCATCTACGCATTAATACATACGTAGAAAAGAAGATACACACTACCAATCACATAAATTCAATATACAGTATGATTGAAATCCATTACAAATTTGAGGTAACAATAACAATACCATCCTTCTTGACTTTTTAAAATAAGTATTCAGATTTGATTTTTGACTTAGTCATTCGAATCTGAACCTGTAATTTACGGGTAACATGATCAATCAACGTGATTACTAAAAAATGAAAAAAATGAAAAAGATCTAGAAAGAGAGGGTGAGGGAGGAAGTAGGGGGGAGAGGAGAGAAAAAGAGGGGGTGGGGTATTCGAGAATGCGAGCATAAGAGGATTTACGCATTCTGCTAAAAATTAAGGAGTCATTTAGTAGAGTGTATAAAAATAATACTAAATACAGTGTATTAGTAATATTTGCATTGGCAATGCACGTATTAGTTATACTTGCATTAACACTTTGTTTGGATCATTGTTACTCATTGCATTGCATTGTATGGTTATCATTCCTACAATGTTTGTTTTGATTATTACTTAAAATATATTGTATTGTATTATTTTGTTAAGTTTTGTTGTTACGTAACAGTGAAAACCCCAATTTTATGAAATCGATTTGGTGTGTTCCCCTTGATACTTTATTTCTTTTTCCAATTATATCTTAGCATAATGTTTCATAATACTTTTTTGCCCTTTACCCTATATTATATAATTCTAGTCAATCCTAAAATAATTAAGGATATTTTAGTAAATTTATAAATTACAAGATAGTCAAACTAAACAATTAAAATGTCATTAAACAACAACAAACGATACAGTCTAGTCAAACATTATATTCATCATACAGTACAGTAGAATAGAGTACAATACAATATAGTACATTATGAAACAATGGGTAACAATGATCCAAACAGAGTGTAATTATATATAGATTATTTTTAAGCATTGTTTTGATTTGATGCATTAAAAAAATATTTACAAAGATATTTTTCATTATTATGGTGAAAAGATATACAAAAAGTATTGAGGGGCAATTGTGTTTTTAATTAAGTTAATGCATGCATTAAAACCATTGCATTGTTAATAGGAACTTTCGCATATAGCAAACATAGAATTCATATTTGTATGTTATAGCAAAGTTTGCCTAATTGCGCTTCATAACAAACATATATATGTATAATTCGCTATACATATACAATTGAAGCAAATTGTATAAAACGAAGTGTGTAAAACGAGAAAGAGAAAAAGACTTGGGCAGAGAATTGTATAGAAGGAAGTGTATAAAACGAAGTATATAAAAAGAATTGTATAATTATAAGTGTGTAGGACGATTATGTACAATTTGAATTTGTATAAAACGAGAAAGGAGATACTTGAGCAGGGAATATACAATTGAATTGGATTGTATAAAACGAGAAAGAGAGAAATTATATACAATTTGGATTTGTATAAAACGAGAAAGAGAGAAAGACAAAAGAGACTTAGGCAGGGAAGTACTTTTATTGTATAATTATTAGTGTATAAGACGAAAACATATGTATTTGCATGTGTATGCATTATTTTCTCTCGCTTTATACAATTAGAAGTACAATTTATACAATTCTATTGTATAAAGCGAGAGAGGCGAGCGAGAGAGGGAGAGTGGCGAGCGAGAATTTGAGGGAGAGAGGGACTAGCAAACAGTTTGCCATGGAACACAAATAAATCAAACGGTAGGTACTATATTTATTTTATATTATTAGTTTGTCATTCTATACAATTATCCCTTGTTAATATCTAGAAATTCATTGTATTAGCAAATACACACCTTAGTACACAATAGAGTGAAAAAAAATACTCTCTCCGTTTCAAAAAAGATAACCTAGTTTTACTTGGAACGGAGTTTAAGAAAAGAAAAAAAACTTTTTAATCTTCTGATTCTAAATTAAAGTTATGTCAAATGTATCAAAATGCCTTTTAATCTTGTGGTCTTAAACATGCCACGTGGAAAGTTAAAGTTAAAGTATTGTCAAAAAAAGNAGTTTTTAATCTTCTGATTCTAAATTAAAGTTATGTCAAATGTATCAAAATGCCCTTTAATCTTGTGGTCTTAAACATGCCACGTGGAAAGTTAAAGTTAAAGTATTGTCAAAAAAAGGAAAGGGATTATTCTTTTTGAAACAGACTAAAAAAGAATAGAATCATTCTTTTTTAAACGGAGGGAGTACCAAATCATGTATTTATAATACACAAGGCTAATGTATGTATTTTTTTTCTTATTACACTCTACCAAACGACCCCTAAAAATAGCATATGATTACTGAATTTTCTAAAATTAATATGTGATTAGTTAACATACTTTACCCCCCAAAAAAAGATATTTGTGAAGTTGGGTGATAAGAAGAATTGCAAATAATGTTAAACATCAAATTATACAAGCTAGTTGACACACGAAAACTCATCCCTTTTAAACTTAAAAGACTCCTTTAACTTAAAAAAAAAAGGTTAATATTTTGGTCTAATATAAAATATAAGTACATAATTAGATAAGATTAACTGCAACTCCCATTCAGAATCCTCCCAAAAAAAAAACAATCGCAATGGCAGAGGAGAAGCAAACTCCAGTTTCCACCATGGCTGAAAACTCCGAAGAAATCCCCATAACCACCGCAAAAACTGTCAAAAAAAGTAAAAAACTAAGCCTGATTCCTCTCATCTTCCTCATCTACTTTGAAGTTGCTGGTGGCCCTTATGGTGAAGAACCAGCCGTTCAATCTGCTGGCCCACTTTTTGCCATTCTTGGTTTTCTCATTTTCCCTTTTATTTGGAGTGTACCTGAAGCTTTAATTACTGCTGAATTATCAACTACTTTCCCTGGTAATGGCGGTTTTGTTACATGGGCTTACACAGCTTTTGGCCCCTTTTGGGGTTCATTAATGGGTACATGGAAATTTCTCAGCGGTGTTATCAACATTGCATCTTTTCCTGTTTTGTGTATTAGTTATATGGATAAGCTTTTCCCAATTTTCAGTTCTGGCGTTCCAAGATATATGGCGATTTTGGTATCTACATTGTTGTTATCGTTTTTGAATTATACTGGATTAGCTATTGTGGGTTATGTTGCTGTTGTTCTTGGTATTGTATCACTTGCACCATTCATTATAATGTCTTTGATTGCGATTCCGAAGATTCAGCCTCATAGATGGATTAGTTTAGGTCAAAAAGGGGTGAAGAAGGATTGGAATATGTTCTTCAATTCATTGTTTTGGAATTTGAATTTTTGGGATAATGTGAGTACTTTGGTTAGTGAAGTTGAAAACCCGAAGAGAACTTTTCCTAAAGCACTTTTTTCATCAGTAATCTTAACTTGTTTTGGTTATTTAATCCCACTAATGGCTGTTACTGGAGCAGTATCAGTTGATCAAAGGGAATGGGAAACAGGTTTTATGGTGAACGCGGCAGATATGATTTCTGGTAAATGGTTGAAATTTTGGATTGAAATTGGAGCTATATTATCATCAATTGGTTTATTTGAAGCTCAGTTAAGTACTTGTGCTTTTCAGCTTTTAGGTATGGCTGAATTAGCATTTTTGCCTAAATTCTTTGCATTAAGGTCAAAATGGTTTAACACACCATGGGTTGGGATATTATTATCAACAGTAATTTCATTAAGTATGTCTTATATGAACTTTACTGATATAATATCTTCAGCTAATTTCTTGTATAGTTTAGGTATGTTTTTGGAATTAGCATCTTTTCTTTGGTTGAGAAGGAAGTATCCATTGATTAATAGACCATATAAAGTGCCAATGAAGATGCCAGGATTGGTTGTTATGTGCTTGATTCCTAGTGTATTTTTGGTGTTTATAATGGCTATTGCAACTAAGGTTGTGTTTCTTATAAGTGGATTGATGACTGTTGGAGGAATTGGATGGTACTTTTTCATGAAGTTGTGTAAAACCAAGAAGTGGCTCAAGTTCTATGATGATATGGAAGAGATGACTATAACATAGAGACAGATTCAAAATTTATTATTTTCATGTTCTATAGATATAGAAGTAATTAGAAGATTATTATTGCAAGGAAGTTATCCAGAAAGAACTTTCTTATGGTTATATACATCTATCAGAAGATCAATTACATGTTCTTTATTTGATGTTTGTTTATTTTTCTATAATTTATTTATTATTTATATATAGAAATTTAGAAAAGAATAACTTGTGAAAAGTACAAGCACTTTGTTGGAACTTGGAAATACTTTTGAGAATGACACTGTCATTTTACGTTTTAAGGGTCTGTTTGAATTGATGTTTAACTTATAGCTTTTGATTTATTTTTGTTATTTTGATTTTAAAATAAATGCTTATAAGTATTTTTTTTAATTTTATTCAAATACTTTAAAATTGTTTGAAATCTATTTTGACTCAAAAACATCTAAAATAAGTCAATTTAAACGGACATTAAGTATATTTTCCACCTATAAAAGATATGTTGCTCTTTTATTATAAATTAAGAACAACAATAACAAAGATACAATAGAAAGAAAAAAAAATCAACATAATAGAATATAGAAAAATAATTCTCTTTTATTGTATCATTTAATTTAAAAGAGAGGACTAAGTCGTCTATTGTATTATTTCGTTAGTTTAAATATTTATTTAATTATTATTTAAATTTTATCATACAGGATTTTAAAATTAATTATTACATAGCTAACTAGCAACACTTCTTATGTAACGAGTGATTTTTTGTGCTCATATTTTTACTTTTTTGTTTCTTTCTCATGTTATCTTGTTTATCATCTAATAATGATATTTTATATTTTATTCTGCATTTTAAAAATAATTTTATATTATATTTTACTCTCTCTTTTTTATACGTTTGTCATCCAAAATGTTTTTCTTTAAAAATATTTTTAAAAGAATTAATTACTTTGTAGATTCCTTTTAAAAAACAATTACTTATTTTATGTATACTCTTTAATTAATATCATTTATAGAAATATATGGCATTATAAACAATTACTTATTTTATGTATACTCTTTAATTAATATCATTTATAGAAATATATGGCATTATTATGTATTTTTTTTATGTTTCTCTCTCGCCTATTTCTCCTTTTGCAATCTCTTTGTGGAAGGTATTATTTGTATTTTAAAGCTACAATTGAATGATCCACATTCTTTAACCACAAATACAATTTTTTTTTTTTGTATATAGTTAAAACAAGACCAAAGGTCCACTTTATTTCAAATAGAAACAGANTCTAAAATCATGTCCCTCATTGTTACAAGTTATATAAATTATTTATAAAATCTACTAAAAAGGTTATTATAAAAATAATAGTTGGAATTTCTAAAACGACTAAGAGGGTTGTTACAATTATAATGGTATAAAGTTGTTGATCCTTCAATATTTAATATGGTACAAGAAATATTGTGGATCAAAATAAACATTAACAAATCTGTAGCACTTATAAATATATTAGTCCTTAAAAGTTACTATGTATGTTGTTTCTTAAAATTGTACTAAATTGGAATGATGTGCACAATATGCATTAAAATGTATTATGCATGTATTATAAGTATATTGCAAATTATTTGGGTTGGGATCACTAAAGGGATAGTGAAATCCACAAGATGTATTATAAATATGTTGTTAATGAATAAAACATTTATCATACATGTCTTATAAATTAAAGTAAACCATCACGACTAGATTAGTCATTTTTTTTCTACGCATCACCAATAAACTACAAAATGAATTAAACTTGAATTAAAAATGTATCTCACACATTAAAATTGAACTAAAAGAGAAATAAACATGAATGCAAAATGTAGCAAACAAAAGAGCAGTCAATGATTCGTAACGTGTAAAATTTGTATAAATAATGATTAGACAAGTAATTTGATGGTAACAAATGAGAAAACATGATAAGTTGTCAAATGAATTATATTTGAATTAAAAGTATATTACAACACACATATTAAAATTGAATTAGAAACGAATTAAGCATGAATGCAAAATATAGCAGATGAAAAAATATTTTGTGATTTGTAAACTGAATAAAACTTGTATCAATAATGAATTAAACAAGTAATTCAATCGTAACAAATTAATAAATAAACTATAAATGAATTAACTTATATTAAAAGTGTATTACACAAATATTAAAGTTGAATTAGAAGATAGAATTAAACATGATAAAAAATGTAACTTATGAAAGACCAAACAATGATCTATAGAGTGAACTAAACTAATATCAATAATGAATTAAACAAGTAATCTAATCGTAACAAATAATAAAATACAATAGTATTTAAATATGCATTAAAATGTAATACACAACATTAAAGTTGAATTAAAAGAGAAAATTAAGAATAAATGAAAAATGTAACTAACAAAAGACATGATAAACTGAATTAAATTTGTATTATTCTTAAACAGAACATGTGTTATATGTGTCTTATAAATTATTTTGGTTTGTATCACTAAGAAATGAGTAATGTTTGCAATATTTTTTACAAATGTAATGTGCATATATTACAAATGTATTATAAGTTTGTTACCAATGGTAACTCAACCAAACTTCTTTAAATTGATAGAATCCTAACAATATTTTCAATTACGGTAGGAACAATCTATTCAAAGTAATCACAAATTGTAAAATTCAAATAATGAATTCAAAAATTAAAGTTTTATAATGCCTATCAATGGTGAACTCTTGTTGCTATAATTTTAGAGATTTTAAATTTTTGCTAGAGAACATGATTTTAACAAATTTTTAGTTCTTATGTTCCTTTTGTCATCAAGTTTTCTTATAAAATAGTGAAATATGAACAAAAGTTAATTTGAGAATATTTATTTAATGAAAATTCTAAAGAAGAATAATAAGAATAAAAAGAAAAAGAAGAGGAAGAAAAAATATGACAGAAAGAGACAAAGAAGAAAAAAGAAGAGGAAGTGAAGCACGATTGTACGACTTTTTCAATTTCAAAAAAATGTTATATTAAGTTAAAAAATTATACTGTCATAGATTGTAAATATTCTTTCAATTTAACATATTTATGTATTTTACCTTTTTAAAAAGTCACCACTGATTTCAACGATTTCCGCCACTCACCCGGAACTAGGTGTGTGGGCCCTTTTTGTCACGATCCAAAAATGGGTGTGATGACACTCGTCTTATCCCATCAAGACAAGTCAGCCTAAAACCCAATACCTAACAAAACGCGAAAGTAAATGACAATCCAACAACAATTCCTATTATGAAACCAAGTCATATTAATTCAATCCCCAAAATCAGGTTGTCACGTGCACAAGTCTCTAATGTAAATATTAGAATTGAAATAAAATAGAAGTCTAAAATGAAGTTGTCTTTCAAGTAAAAACAAAGTCATAAACTGGAGTAGGAAAGTTCGCTGAGGTGACAAGCAGCTACCTCACAACCCTCCACAAGATGCCTCGGAAACGAATAGAATGACAGGTATCACGAAGATCCGGGCTCGTAACCTACAAAAATTTGTTTTGTAGAAGCAAGGGGTGAGTACCAAACCACGCGGTACCCAACAAGCAAACCTCTAAACACAAGTTAAGTGAACAAAATACGGGTACTCCTTACACCCTATCTAAACCTCCACGCTACAGCCTAACAGTTTACAGTTTACCAAACACACAACTCAATAACCACACTCTATCAGTTTACTCATTCTCAATAACAATTCAATATTCAACAGTCACAAGCTTCACGGAGAAACACTCACAAGATCAGCAAAACACGTGTTCAAGTTCATCAATAATAAAATGTGCAAAGCCATGAGATGCAATGTCAAATATAATGATGCATGTCTTTCTTAATGATACACACCCGCTGTCTTTCTGTTCGGGACCCATGGGGGACATATCTGTCCATGCATCTGTCGCGGCGCACGACACGACCCTCGATAACAGTAACGTTCGCGGCGCGCGATACGTCCCTCGAAATAGAATATCCACCGCGACGCGCAATACGACCCTCGAAATGGTACATCCTCTGACCACAACCATGTCTCAGATACAATGCAAATGACATGCTCAAATGAAAATGAAGAGATAACCATTTTGATAACAAAGCGCAATTTACTACAAGGAATACAACACCAACAAATAAGCAACAAGTCTCCAAGTCATTCTCAATACCACACAAGAAAATACACGAATTTTATACGCTTAACAAGGGTTTAGAAATTCACTTGCCTTAACCATTCGAATAATCACTCTGAGACTTGAGCCTTCCCTTTCCGTTGAGCTTCCAAATCGATGCAATCTATGCAAGTTTATATATTCACAATAATGTTTCAGAACGAACAACACTCACACTTTTGTGTGTTTAATCTTTACCTAAAAATTCACCCCAAATTTATAATCAAGTTCGTAATTCTTGATGCCAACTAACATTTCANAGGTTTCAGAACGAACAACACTCACACTTTTGTGTGTTTAATCTTGACCTAAAAATTCACCCCAAATTTATAATCAAGTTCGTAATTCTTGATGCCAACTAACATTTCAACTATTATACTTTTCAAGTTCCAAGTCTAAGGTTAAGTCCCTCTTCTTTTTTTTTTTCAATACCAACTCTAATAATTCACCAATAATTAATTATCTACCTTAGTATAACAAAACTTAAATTATAATATGCTAGCAATAGTAAGGATATTTCTATAAATTTACTCTCCAATACTTCCATCTAGTCAAAGGCTTAATCAGTAGAGGTCACTATCCTGATACATTCTCAACTTTACAAAATACAAATTTTTACATATATTTTCCTTTCCAATCACTTTCAACAATCCAATTTAATAATATCTTATTTTATAATGTAAACAATAAGAAAAGAAAAATAAATAAAAGAAAAGAAAATATTAAAATTGATGATTTTACGAAATGAAAAAAAAATAATTTGCAGATTTAATAATCTGCATCCAAATTTTCCAAACATATAGATATTAGATCATATCCTGGCAATCATTGCCAATGATTAGGTTATTATTTAATTTTTTTTTAACAACCATCAAAAATATTATAAAATAATTAAAATTTTAAAGGTTCTCTTTCTTCCTACCATACATTCTTATATATATACATATGTGTGCAACAATTAAGGAAGCCTTGAGTAATTAATGCATGGAGAAGAAATTACCTGGAGCAGTTCGTAGCCGCAATGCCAAAAACCCTTCGCCCTTTTCTTATTTTCCTTTTTATTATTTTTTTTTCTAAATTAATTATGTACTAAAAGTGATAAATTTTACTCACTTATTTTAATATATGAGGGTCAAATGGTATAGGATCTTAAATAAATTATCACATTAGCCCACTAACTATCTATTAATTCATTATCTATGACCACCCATCCATTAATTAATTCAAGTTAAGCAAATATTCAAAATTTCCAAAAATAACCTTCCGGGTCATTACATTATCCACGACTAAAAATCATGTTCGTCCTCGAACATAAAGTAAAATAAAGTACCTGATGATTCAAAAAGTTGAGGATATCTTGCACGCATGTTAGACTCTGTCTCCCAAGTTGCCTCCCCCGCAGATCGGTGCTTCCATTGCACTTTCACTGAAGCAATTTGCTTGGTCCTAAGCTTGCGAACCTGCCTATCCAAAATAGTTATAGGCTCCTCCTCAAATGTCAAGTCTGGACTTAACTCCACAGAGTCAAGTGAAAGCGCATGAGATTCATCCGGAATATACTTCCGAAGCATAGAGACATGGAAAACAGGATGAACTGCCGACAAACTAGGTGGCAAGGCCAACTTATAGGCCACCTCTCCCACTCGG
>NC_028637.1:49649836-49650350 GCF_001406875.1 Solanum pennellii
TTACCCAACTATTCCCTCATGGAGCAGTTGAGTTGGAAACTAAGGAGGGTGTGCGGTTCAAGGTGAATGGACAGCGCATAAAAATCTATCTCGGGCATGCTGAATCGGCGAATGAAGTGATTGAGGCATACCATCTTGATGAAGTCTGAGTAATCAAGTGGCCCCAGTCGTGCTGCGACATTAAATAAGGCGCTTGTTGGGAGGCAACCCAATTCTTGTCGTTTTTTATTTAGTAAGGATAACATCTTTCTACTAATGGGTTTTTAAATTCGCAGGCACATCACCAGGAAATTCTGCAGAAAACTACTCCGCAACAGCCACTGACGGATATATCGACGGACCGTCGTATGCATCCGTCGTCCAGGTACGTTTTTCTGCTATTTTGAAATTAGGGCACACACGACGGAACCTACGACGGATCGTCACAACTGCGATGGACCGTCGTCGTGGAACCGTCGCGTGATTAATGAATTATACCCGACCCGACCCGGCTGGACCCTTTTCAAAATCTGAC
>NC_028637.1:49651610-49651983 GCF_001406875.1 Solanum pennellii
GCCGAAGGGGGCTATCAAGAAGGCCAACCTCACGTTCTTAGCAAAGTTCTTGTGGCTGCTCGTCCGTCACTGCCTTTCCCCCACAGCTGCTGATAACATCGTTACCTGGGATTGAGCAGTGCTGATGGCGGCGATGATAGCCGGATTCGAGGTGGACTTCGCACGGCTTTTCCAGGCAGTCATGCACGATAGGGCATTCAAGGTCACTACCACCTATCCCTTTCCGTCCAGAGCTGCCACCACTTGCTGATGATCTTGCAGATACGGTAGCTCAGGCCCGCACAGCTACACAGGCGTCCACTGACACTACCCTGGTCGAGTCTATCCCGGGTAGTAGCACAGCCCCGAGCTCCTCTCGCACAGCCCCTCTACC
>NC_028637.1:49652262-49685396 GCF_001406875.1 Solanum pennellii
TCTGAGGCCCCTCCTGTCGAGCCTGCTGAGGACACGGTGTTGGCTGCCCTTTTTGCTACATCTGACATTCCACCACCTCCCCCTCGAGAGAGTGCCAAGAGACGTAGGGGTCGAGCAGAGGACGAGGCGCGAGCAAGGAAGAAGGAGCGCCGAGAGATGGAGGCTGCGCGGAGAGCCTCACTTGCTGACGAGGCGGCGCACCAGATGAGAGCGTCAGAGTTAGCGGCTGGGGCGTCTAGCTCCCGCACTGTAGATATCGCTGGAGGCACTACTGATGGTGCGATTTTTGCTGAGGACACCACTGAGGGTGTCCAGATTGCAGAGGACGTGGGTTCCGGGGAACCGGACCCACCATCTTGCTGATCGACGGCGCTTTGCGCCACAGGTTTGCTTCACCTACCACTCTAGTATTTACATTTTTATGCATTGGGGACAATTTCATGCTTTTTTGTTGGGGGTGGGGTAAATGGATAGTGAGTGTTAGGGTGAAGTCTGAGTAGCCCAATTCACTATCCTCTTTTGGGGTTTTCTTGCCTGTGTTCTTTTTCCCCAAAAGACTGATTACTTTTTCTGTTGAACCGGCATGTTTATATCTTTTGTACATAGTTTAAATCTGGAGCATGATGGCTAAAATGATATCCTAATAAACTGGAAAAATATGCATGACTAGGCATAGTAACTTATAATTGTGTGGCTCTAAGCATGAAATAGAGTTACACCATTGCATTACCCTAAGTCTTAAATTCGAACTAGGTGTCTGACAATTTGGTATAGTGATGAGATGTCAAGTGAGTGTGAGGAAAATTTGAATAGTCCACTATTGGTACTGAGCTAGAACTTGCCTGGTTAGTCCTGCTAAAAGTAAGCTGTAATAGACAATTAGGAAAGGATCATAGGCCCTTATTCAATATAGCCCATTTCTAGCCTAAATAAAAGAAACCAAATGAAATTTATCCTTCTTTGATCCAAATAATCTGAGCTTAAAATTAGACCTTTCTTTTTCACCCCAACTGATCTTTTCTGGGAACAATGTGTTGGCCCTGGTCCCTCCTTGGACATGTGCACCTCAGCTTATGCCAAAAGCATAAGTTGAGGGTGGCTAATGCATTAAACAACCTTCGTTATGGCCCTGACCCAACTTTGGGTATTGTGTACCTTGACTCATGGCAAAGCCATGAGTTGAGGGTGGCTATTATGAGGAATGCTCTGGAAAGTGGGGTTGAAAGAACAAAGAGAGAGAAAGAACAAAAGTAAAGTGACTCAAGAATCAGTTGAAAGAAAAGTGAAATAAAAAAAAACAAAAATATACAAAAAATACAACAAATACAAGCAAGAAAAGAAGAGAGTCACTTACACAAATGAAGAAAGAAGAGAAAATAGCAAGGTGAAAGAATATGAGAAACTGGGCGAGATAAAATGATAGAAAGAGGGAAGGTTTAGCCGATATGTCAAGGAGGGCAAAAAGTCACTAAAGTATACCTAAATATACCCTACCTAACCCTGAGCCTATGTTACAAGCTAAAAAAGTCCTATCGTGATCCTAAGGGTTGTATAGCGAACTTAAGGCAGTGAAAATAAGGGCAAGCTTATGGCAATAGGTATGAATGAGTGTGACTTTGTTCTGAGAGCGAGTGTTGAAAAGTAATCCTTATACTCAAACTGAAATCATTGTGTGAAAAATGAGGATTTTGTGAGAAGAGCTTCCAATTGTTGAAAAATAATCTTACTTCCGCTTCGGTGTTGACCTTACCGGAGGGTACAAAGGGTTTTATGGTGTATTGTGACGCATACCGAGTGGGTTTTGGGTGTGTGTTTATGCAAAACGGTAAGGTGATAGCTTATGCCTCAAGGCAACTAAAGGTACATGAGAAGAATTACCCCACTCATGAACTTAAATTAGCGGCCGTGGTGTTTGCTTTTGAAAATTTGGAGGCATTATTTGTACGGGGTTCATGTGGATGTTTTTACCGATCATAAGAGTCTCCAATATGTGTTTACCCAAAAGGAGTTAAATCTCTGACAAAGAAGGTGGCTTGAGTTGTTGAAAGATTATGATATGAGTGTCCTTTATCACCCCGGCAAGGCTAATGTAGTTGCGAATGCCCTAAGTCGGATGACTATGGGTAGTGTATCCCATCTTGATGGAGCCAAAAAGGACCTAGCAAGGGAAGTGCATAGGTTGGGTAGGTTGGGGGTGAGTTAGGAGAGTGCTCCGAATGGGGGTGTCGTAGTTCATCATAACTCTGAGTCATCGTTAGTGGTTGAGGTAAAGTCCAAACAACACCTTGACTTAGCCTTGATGGAATTGAAAGAGTCAGTTCTTGGCAAGATGAATGAATTATTCTCCCTAGGGGGGATGGTGTATTAAAGTACCAAGGGAGATTGTGTGTTCCCGATGTAGATGGGTTGAGGGTTCGGATCTTAGCAGAAGCGCATGGGTCCCTCTACTCAATTCATCCAGGGCCGATAAAAATGTACCATGACCTAAGGGAAATATATTGGTGGGAAGGTCTAAAAAAGGACATAGTGGAATTTGTCGCTAAGTGCCTGAATTGTCAACAAGTAAAGGATGAACAGCTAAAGCCGGGTCGCTTACTACAAGAGATCCAAATTCCAACTTGGAAGTGGGAATACATCAATATGGACTTTGTAGTAGGTTTACCCCGGATCTAAAAGTCCTATGATTCCATATGAGTGATTGTGGATCCATTAACTAAATCCGCTCGCTTTATCCACATCAAGTCTACATATTCGGTGGAGGATTATACAAGAATATTCCTAGATGAGATTGTGTGTCGCCATGGCATTCCATTATCCATCATATCGAATCGGGGCGCACAATACACATCTAGATTTTGGAGGTCGTTCCAAAAAGGATTAGGTACTACGATGAAGTTGAGCACCGCTTTTCATCCCAAAATGGATGGTCAAGCGGAGCGTACGATACAAACCCTTGAATATATGCTTAGAGCTTGCATTATTGATTTTAAAGGGAGTTGGGATAGGCATTTACCTTTAGTGGAGTTTGCCTACAACAACAGTTTTCATTCATCCATTTCCATGGCTCTCTATGAATCCTTGTATGGTAGGAGGTGTAGGTCTCCTATTAGATGGTTTGAAGTGGGTGATCCATCACTTCTTGGTCCTGAGTTTATTTATAAGACTTTGTAAAAGGTTCATAACATAAGGAACCGGTTGCAAACGGCCTATAGTCGGCAAAAGTCTTATGCCGATAATAAGAGAAGGGATTTGGAGATTGAAGAAGGTGATAAGGTGTATTTAAAAATTTCACCAATGAAAGGGTGGTTAGGTTTGGCAAGAAAGGGAAATAGAGTCCTCGTTATGTGGGTCCCTGTGAAATCTTTCAAAGGTTTGGTAAGGTTGCCTATGAATTGAAACTACCTAGTGAATTGGCTTCGGTTCATCCGGTTTTCCATGTTTCTATGTTGAAAAAGTGTATCGGTGATCCCGAGTCCATTATTCCTTTTGAGGGTCTTGGTGTCAAGGATAACCTCTCTTATTAGGAAGTCCCGGTTTAAATTCTTGATAGACAAGTCAAGAAGTTAAGGAATAAAGAGGTGGTATCCGTAAAAGTGTTATGGAAAAATCAATTAGTTAAGGGTGCTACATGGGAGGCCTAGGCCGATATGAAATCCCGTTATCCTCATCTTTATGAGAATTAAGGTTAGCCATTATTTTTAATCATATAATTATGACAAAGATTTTTGTTTCTTGATTTTTGGGTGAAGTGTTGCAAAAATGGCATTTTAAAAAAAAACTCACAGTAAGTTTTCCAGTGAAGTCACTGTAGTGTTGCTATTAAAAACTTGAAATTTTGCTTTTTGCTTGTTTTGAGTTATATTGTGCATTTTGATATGACGAGTCTTCATGAAATGAAAGGTAGCATGTTGTTAAGATGAACTTTGTGCTAATTGACTCATATGATGTATGTTGAGATCATAAGTGTTGTAAGAAGGAAATGCCTCATGATGAAGTGTTTGAGCCGTAGGTGTGGTAATATGAGTTTTGATATTTGCCTTGTTGAAGTGACATGATTTATGTTAAATGGATATTATTGATTGGTTGGGCTTGTAGTCTTGGGTCTATTTATTCCTTTAAAAGAGTTCTAGTGTTATTCGGGGACGAATGTTCCTAAAGGGGGGATAATGTAACACCTTGAAAAAAAATCCAAGACTCATGAAAAACCCTAACATAGGTATCATAAAGTCTAAACATTGTTTCGAAATCCATTTTTAAAGAATATAGGCCATTTAGAAGGTTGTCCGAGAAGTTGGTTCAAAGAGGTGTTAGTGTGCCTTAGACTTTTTACTAACTTTTAGAAGTCGGAAATGTACGAAAATGAGTGGAAAGGTAGCTAATGGGTGTTTGGAGTGGTTTCATGATTGAAACGTCTTTGTACGACTCCCCAAGGACCAACCAAGGGCCCTCGAGGAGAACCCCTACGAGTTTGATGCAGTACTGACTGGCAGTGTGCATCGACGGGGCAGACGACGGTCCGTAAGTGGCCCGACGAGGCGTCGAAGGCCCCCGTCGTCCCTTAGTTAGAAAGATTGTGAAGGCCCTTGTTTACCTAGATACTGTTACACTGGACGGAAGGGGACGACAGGGCGTCAACGCCACTGTCATCCCTTACTTAGAAAAAATTGGAGGAAGCCTCGCCTGCAAAGTCTCAAATAAAGACGACCCAAATGCAGGACGGAGGGTGGGTTGTCCGTCAACCCACCGACGGACCGTCGATGGGGTCTCATCGGTGAGGGTTAAATTTCATTAGTGGATTTTAATGATTTGATTTAAAATAACTAAATGGTTTAGGGGTTAGATAGTGATTAAAGGGAAAATAATTAACTTTATTAAGCCCCTCTATAAATACCCTTAACCCTCATTAACCTAAAGCCAACTCTCAAAATAAACTCTCTTCCTTCTCTCTTATTTCTCTCTCTACAAGAACTCACCATTGAAGCCTAGCAAGAACTAGGGTTTGAGGGATGGAAAAGGGTGGATTCTTCATCAAATTGTTGAGAAAATTAAGGTAAGGGTTCTATTCACCTTTGAGATCCTTTCCTCAAAGGGTTCCTTCAAAATGGATTTCAAAAAGTTGAGTTTTCTTATGGGTTTCATTCTATTATGAAATTGAAGTTATGGATTGAGTTGTTAGTGAATTCTTAGGGTTATATTGAGTAGATTTACATGTAATTCAACTTGTTTATGATAATCATTGATGGTTTAGTCAAATGTAAGAACATGATCCTCTATCCCAAAACTAGGTAGTGATCTTGACTTATGATTGTATGTTGATCATTCAATTGAGTTGGTTGTTGATTAGATTACTATCCTATTATGCTATTATGGTTGAATTAAGATGAACTATAGGCCTATCATGCTAGTTCTTGAGATGTAATTTAGGTTATGGATTATAATGTCAAATTAGCCTATGTATCTTGTCTCAAGTTGTGATCTAAAGATGAATTGTGTTATAGAGATGCAATTGGCCTTGTTATTCTATTGATTATCATTGTGTTATGATGTTACTCCCCAAGTTGGGTTGAGTTATGAATTGATGGTAAGACCTTGATAATAGACTATGAGAAAGACTTGGTAAGTCTTAGAATCTTTATCTTTACTTCCAATTGTGATTAATTGTTGTTAAGCTATGATATTACATGGTAGTATGCCTTATATTAAGATTATAGGGTTGTATGATGTTGAATTGAAATGTCGTGACTATGTTGTGAGGTTGATTAAGGTACAAGTGCTATAAGGATGGTGAAAATTATCAATGTACCTTAAAATGTTATGAAATGCTAAAGTGTTAACCTCACTTATATGAATTGTGATGATAGGACTTAAAGTCATACAATTCTTATTGAGCTATTTATGATGATGATTATATAAAGGGTAGACCCTATGGCCTAAATTAAGTTATGATTGATAATTAAAGGTTTAAAGACATTTCAAAAAGGGATTCTAGCTAAGCACCGAGTGAACTAGATAGAGGAGTGTCCCGTCTCACATAGGTAAGGTAGGAGCACTACATCACTCTTGAGATTGGAGATCATAATGCATGGCGCATAAAGAGGATCCCAACTAAATCTGATAGTTCTTGAACCATGTTGCCCCCATAGGAATACTAGCTAGTGGATCCACGTAGTTGATATGTTTTATGTTTTGGTACTACCTTGGCAAGTAGTCCGCCTTCTTTCGGTGTAGGGTTTTATGACACCGAATCCACACTAGCTCATGTGGCCTATGTCGGTTAGGGAAAGATGTTCTCAAAAGTTAAAAAAAATTAAAGGACTTGAACTCTAACTTGGATAACCTAAGGGGTCTAGCTTAGTCTAGGTAGGGGTATGGGACTCTACCTAGACATTGCACTAGTTAGTCTTAAGGGAAGTCTTAGGAGGAGGTTCTAATATTTTTATGTTATGATAATATATGATGTTTGTGTGTGTGTGTGTGTGTATATATATATATATATGTAATGACCATGTCATATTGTTAATACTATATGTTGATTAGTTCATTATGAATATGTCTTGGGTTACAATGATGATGTAAGATGAAATGTAAGCCTAAATGCCATGAAATGTAAAGTTGGACAGTGGTCATGTTTTCTTGTTGATGGATACTTAATTGAGTAAGGTTATGGGGCTTTGCTTGGTCATTGGACCTGTTGACTCAATAAGAACTTCTGAGTAGTGTCTTGCTTATTATGATAAGCTTAACTCTTACTCATTCTTGTGATATTATTCTTTGATGTTAGGGTTGTACTAACTCATGATTTTAAGTATGTTGGGATAAGTGTTACTTGTTGAGATAGTAAGCATGTTTGGTTGATTAGTATGATTTACTTGACTTTGCATTAAGCCCATAAAGGCGTAAAATAGCATGTTTTAATAAAAAGACCCTTTTTAGCATGTTTTGCTTGTGTATGTGCATAAGATCTCATACCTATTAAATGTAGAGCACTAACCCCATTTTTCTTCCCTTGTCCCAAACATTTTAGGTTCCGATTGTTGAAGAGTTTGGAAGGCGTTATCGTTGAAGGCTTGGATTCTTCCTTTCATCCAAGTAGGGTAGGTCCTCAACTTCGAGGGCAATGCCATCTTCTAGTTTTGGTATTTGTTACGAGCTTATTGACTCTATCATTTCTTTCCTTGTTAATTGAATATTGTACTTTCGAATGACCTGTACATGGTCTTGTGGAATTGATGTAAGGGCTATGCCCATATTGTGATATTCGTTTAGATGGTATGAGACGAGACCATTGTTGAGACTATTTCTATAATCTTTATATATACATATATATATATATATAAATATATATATATATATATATATATATATCTCTGTGTGTGTGTGTGTGTGTGGGTGGGTGTGTGTGTGTGTGAAATAAAAGTCGAAGGCTATGTATACTTCCTATATGAAAGGACTATGTATACTCGATATGAATATATATTATGTGTATGTAGACGTCTATGTAAATCTCCGAGTAGAGAAAGTAAAAGTTTTAAATTTTTCTGCATTTTTCGACCTATGAATGTAATGACATGAACTAAGAGTCTAGTCTTTGTCCTTGAAGAGGAAGACGATGCTGATTATGTAAACCTTGATGTGACATGGTTATTAGCTTCTAGATTGAGTCTCTAATCTTGGAAGTGTTTAGAGAGTGGCAAGTGTCATTCGACGACGAATGTTGTCCAAGTGGGGGAGATTGTAAGCCCCGAAGATGACCTAGCTTAACTAGATCCTAACATGTTGGTATTGATTTTATAATGTCCTAAATATGTTAGTAGCTAAAGTATTAGAGGTGTTGGAAGTCAAACGTCAAGGGACGACTAAGACGTTTGACGACTAAGTCACCTAAATGTCTAAAATGTGGTTCTATGTGTTTATGTGTTTTTCATGGTGTTTTAAGGTTCTTAATAGAGTTAATATAGAATGTAGAGGCAGTGGTTAAATTTTCGTGAAGTTTGGAGGTCAAACGACCAAGAATGTCCATGATGTTAGAAAGATATGCTTTGAGTCGACCTTGTACGTCTAGGCGAGTTTCATCGAGTTTTAATGTTCGTTTTGGATGAAATTCAAGTGAGAGGTGCAAACTTATAGACGATCATATTTAGGTTGGAAACGTCCGTGAAATTATCCCCAAGGGCCATCTAAGGGTCCTTGAGGAAGGACCCAAAACTGTTGGCATGGCAGTCCCAGGCAAACCCTAAACGACGGAGCAGTCGACGGCCAGTCGTGGCTGTGACGCCCCTTCAAAGGGTGTTGTCGATTGTGACTTAACCATGGGAGGGAGAGGAAGCTTGACCTGCCACTGTAGCCAACGACGGAGGGTTGTGACGGCCCGTAGTGGCTGTGACGGCCCGTCAAGGGCAGGCGTCGCACGACCTGTTCCAGCGCAGGTGTTGCTGCCAAGTTACCAATTCACCCCACTTCTAAATTAAGTCATGGACGGTTTATGAAGGGTCAATTGGGTATTTTAATTAAGTATATAAAGGGTAATCACATGGAAGACCTCATTCTTCAAAATCATAAACCCAAAACAATTAGAAAATATTCCAAAACCTCCATTGAAGTCCAACTTGAAAAGGCAGATTAGGGAGGGATTTTTGTGTCAAAATTCTTCATAAAAGTGAAGAATTATCATCCTTAAGGTATGGATTTTGATCCTTGAAACTCGTTCCATCTAGGAGCCCAATTCTCAACATGTTTTTCAGAGTTTTCTAAAGTGAATTGTCCAATTTCATGATTCTACCATGGGTTCTTGCATAAATGATTTATAAACATTGAATTATGATATAATTGATATTTTATTGATGATTTCAATATAAATTACCTATGAACCCATGAATTTGAATGAACACTAGTTTTGACTATAATGTGGGTTACTTGATATTAAGCTAATATTGATGAATTGTTATGTAGTTTCTTATAGGCTTTCTAATGATATAAGAATTGTAATAAATTGTTATCTAATTAATCATAGATTGTTAAACCTATATTTAATTGATAGATATTTCATTGGATTTTATGATTATTGCTTGAATTGTTGGTTATGGCCTTGGGTAAGGGCCTTGTGATGTTGATTGGACGATTTAGAATTAAATTGAACTGTGAATAAAGGAATGAAGGTATGCTGCCCGGATTTCTTTAATTTGATCTTAATTATACTTTGATTTTATTGTGATTGGTATGGTCCACTTATGGTAGTGGTGTTATGTGTTTTACTTGCAATTGACGTGGCCTTGTCGGCGTTACTTTATGCAATATTATGAGCATGGCCTTATTGGCAACTACTTGCAGTTATGTGGCTATTTGTATAGTTTGATTATGTGAAGAATGATATTATCTATCGATATGTGAAGTTTTATAGTCATATATGTATTATTCTACTTATATTGCCTTAAGTGATCATGTTAGACTATGACTTTGACATTATGCTTATAGTGTTAGGTTAAGTCTTAGTTGTTCCTAATTGACTTTATGAGTCTATGTGGAGTATATTAATGATATTATGATGGCATATATGATGACTTGAAGATGTTAGGTTGTTTTAAAGGTGTTTCTAGAATAACTTGTATTATGTGTTAAAAGTGAAGTATGTGATGTCTTGTCTTGATTGACTTGTATATCTTGCTAGATGTATATATGATTATGAATATGCGATGTCTTGATTTAGGGTGTTAGAGATCTTAGTCTTGAATGTATGTATGACATGTGACTTTAAATGATGTTATGAGTGTCCTTTATGTGCAATTGACTTAAGGGTAAGGTTAAGATTGATTGAAGTGTAAGCCGTAATGGTATCCTTCCAAGTAAAGGAATGATGGGTTTAAGGTTAGTTCGCTGGAACGACATCATTTTAATCCTTAGGAAAGTCATCATGAGCTTCTTGTCGCCATTGTGAAGTAGCCCTAGTGGACCTTCCTTGGTAGGGTAAATGTGATTGGGTTATGAACTTGTTATGGAACCCTTTTATGTGAATCTAATGAATGAATTACTCTAAGAGAATGAAGGCTAGCACCGAGTGAGTATGATAAGGGAAAGTAGTTCTAGTTAAATATGAGACTAGAATACAAAGTATTCCCTTCATATTCCTTAACCATGTGCCTACATGGGAAGTGTCTAAGTTCTACCATTGGCAAGTAGAACAACCTCATCGGAGTAGGATAAAACTCCGGATTCCATGTCTTCCTATCACGGTCTATGTCGATTATTGCCTATTCTCATCATATGGAATACCTATTAGAATTTTAAGTGTTTATAAAGTTTAGGTAGTGGTATGGGATGCTATCTAGATATTGCACAATAGACTTTGAAGATTTTATGCGGAGTTCCTAGGTCTTGTCCAAGACCATTATTTGAATGTCCTTTATGTGATGTATTAGTCTTAATGAACAAATGAACTAATGACTTATGTAAAGAGAATATAAATAAATGAGTACCTAATCTAAAGTGACTTAAGGATTCCTTAGCCAAAGTGTGGAGAGGGCATAAGGGATGATCTCTTCATGTCTTATCTTTGGAAGTCTTGAGGATGACTCTAGTTAGGGAAATTGATTGATTTTGTGTACATGATCTAAGACTTAGGTAGTCTTAAGGACTATTTAGGTAATCTCGAAGAGGTCACTATAGACGTTATCATCTTGATCTACTTAAGTAGGTCTTTTGATAGCCTTTGGGAAGAGAATGTCATATCAACTATGTGTTGGTGATTTATGTGAGCATGATTCTATCTTAGGGAGTCTATAGGATCTCTTAAGTGTGTGTGTAAGGGATTGTATGGCGGGTCGCTTCACAACTCACTCAAGTGAGACTTAGAGTTCACCTTTGGTAGAAAAATCTTACCCTGATGTTTATGATTGCTTTGTAATGTATGTATGTAAATCATTATAGGTAATCTTAAGCGTCGTTTAGGCACATCTAGAGAGGGTGTATGGGCGGTCTCTCTTTGTGTGACTTAAGTGACTCTTAGGATGACTTTATGTAAGGCAATTACATGCTAGAAGTATCTTATGCGTTTATAAATTGATTTATGATGTTATTATGATTACAATATGATTTTTCAAATGAAAAGATGCATATTTTCAATAAAGTCTGTTTTCATGATTTTTATGCATAAGCCATACTTAGTACATGTGGTTGTACTAAATCCATGCTTTTATCTATCTATATAGTTCTTGGTAGGTGAGGAACTTTGAGAAGTGAAGACTTGGACTTAGAAGATCGTTCAAGAGAAGTTGAAGTATGTCTCACTTGTTGACTGACTTGGGAGACTTCATTTTTAATATCAAATAGATGACTATGAAGTTTGCATATGAAGGAAAAACATTGTGCTTCCAGGGAAACATATCCAAGATAAAAGGAGTTGAATCAGAAGCTCTTACAAATATTAAGCAGGAGGAGATTCAGTTGTTTATGATCAAAGTTACTCCTAAAGAAGAGAAGTTTTCACAGGATTCAAAAACCACACCTCTAGTTGAGGTGCCAGGAGAAGTACGATAGGTTCTATACAAGTTTAAATCCGTGTTTGGGGAACCTAAGGGATTACCATCTTATAAGGGATCCTTTGATCACCATATTCTCTTGAAGAAAGGCTCAAATGCGGTGAATGCAAGACCTTACAGATAATCACCAATTCAAAAGGATGTTAACGATAACATGGTGAAAGAGTTGAAAGACCAAGGACTCATACGACATAGTTGCAGTCCCTTTGCATCACCAGTTGTCTTAGTGGGGAAGAAATATGGAAGTTGGAGACTTTGTGTAGATTACAGGGCTCTGAATCAGATTACTATCAAACACAAATACCCTAATCCTATTATTGAAGAGCTTCTGGATGAACTTAGGTGCACAATGGTTTTCCAACGTTGATCTCAGGACTGGGTACCATCGTGCAACATCTCGCGACTAGAAAGGGAGTACATGTTAGTGTAAAATCTGGAAATAGTTACTTTTGAAAAGTATAAGGAATTCTGGAAGTTTTTAAGTAAGTTAAAAGTGAGTTTTTGCCAACTTCAAACCATCATAACTCCTAGCTCAGGATGAGTTAGGTGTACTTAAAATATGGTTGGAAAGCAACGCCGCCAAGTTTGCGCGATTCCGAGTTCTTATGAATGAGCTATGACCTTTAAAAGTTGGCATGTTGGAATAAGGAAAGTCTGACAACCGGATTTTAGAAGGGTAGTTTGTCAATTTTCTCACCCAACTTAATTAATATGTTTTTAGGAGTTTAATTAGGGTAAAGTCAGATTTTAGTCAATTTAGAATAGTGAATTTCACGCTAAGGCTTAGAGATAAGAGAAAAGAGGAGAAAAGGGAAGAAAGTTCAAGATTCGTCAAGAACGTTTAAGAATCGCTTGTGGATTTCGTCAATGGGTGATCCCTACGAGGTACGTGAGATCACATAACGTTGGGTTAGTTCACCCACGCGCCAATCATGATTTATTTAAGCTAATTTATGTCATTGAAAGCTTAGAAATTGAGTTCTTGATGAATTCTTGATGAGTGTTCTTGAAGTTTCCTTATCGATTAAGTTTTGATGTAAGATTCTACTTAGGTCAAATTAAAATGACCATATCTCTTAGAATATAAGGAGTTACGTGATCCATAACCTATCCAATTGAAGGTAATTGAATCTACTTTCCAACGCCACCAATTTCACGTCAATCCAATTTCTAAGTGAAAAGTTATGCCTATTTTAGTAACCTATATAGTGCTGTTGCGAATTAGCCAACGGAAAAACATTAAAAGGGGTAGTTTTTATTTTCTTACCTCCAAGAAAACCCTAAACGAATTTCTTGAATAATAAAAGGTTCAAAACAATAAGATTTTCATCTTTACTAATGAAAATCATAATTCTTGGCTATAGAGATTTCAAGAAACTAATTCGAAAATCTCAAGAAAGGTTTTCTTGATCATTTACCTTCAAGCTAGGGTTTCAAGGTTTCCATTCAAGTTATTATCCAAGATTCTTCAAGAACCTTATTCTTCCCATCTAAATCATTCCTAAACAACATGCATGAATCCATAATTCAATTCAAAGGAAATTCAAGATTCAAGTCAACAAATTAAGGATTAAGTCAAGAAGTTAAGAGTCGAGTCTAAAATTTAAGATATAAGTCAAGAAGAAGTTCATAAAATTTTCCAAATTCTTCACAAATGTTTTAACTTTGTTTTAAGACGTATGTTTTGAGTTCAGTACAGATTAAAGTTGAAGTCTTTTCTTCAAAGAAGTACATGGAGACTAAGTATTTCCAAAGAGGTATAAATATGTTTTCACATTTAAATAAAAACGACTGAGATTTCGAAAGAGCCTTCGGGATAGATTTCTAAATGAAGCAAGCAGGGAAACTGAGATTTCCAAGATAGCTTTTGAGCTATGTTTTTGAGAACTAATCTCGAATCGTAGAAGGAGTATGTTTTAAAAACATAAGAGTCAGTATATTTTGGGAGTAGTATTGAGCACCGAATTGGGGACGAGCATGAGTTCAGAAAACTCACGTCTCCATAAAACCATGTAGCCACCATGGGTAGAAAAGAGTCATACCTTAGGCAGTTCAGGTCCTATACCTTTGGCCGGGTATAGGATGTGCTGGCAGCGTGAGGTAGATCACTGTATCATTACTATAACTCTTAGTGAGGGTTGTCAGTTAGAGAAACACCCACATAAGTTAAATGTATTTTTGTATACATCATTTTATTGTATTTTTACATATATTTCAGAGTTATGTTGTATTCTTGTATCTACACAAAGTTGACATAATTTTTTTAAACAACTTTTCTTTATATTGCACTTATTTTAAATTGCTTTATATTTAAATGAGTTCAATTAAGTAATTACGAGTTGAGAAGAGCCAAGGTAAGTGTTTCTTTGAGAATCTCTTTTAAGACTATGTGGCTTAGCATTCCAAATTGTATACTCGTACTTTGAATGTACTAATGACATTTGCCCTGCATCGTATTATGATGGAGATGCAGGTAACGAGGATCGACGCCCAGTGCACCATCAATCCAGTTGAGCACTACAGAGCTAGTTGATGAGCCTCCTTGCATTCTAGAGGACTCCTTTTATTGCTTTCAGTATTTTCTTTATAAGGATGTTGTGGGGGCTGTCCCAACATCCATCACAATTGTTTTAGAGGCTTCATAGATAGTCACACAGTAAGATATGAGTCTTTTAGGTTTGTATTTCAAATGTTTTGCTATGAGACTTTAGTAGTCATTTTGTCTTGTTGAATGCTTTGTTTTAAGACATTTACCGTTTATTTCACAAGTTCTTTATATAGAATATTTTGTGTTTAAGTCTTCCGCTGAGTAAGAAAAACCGGTCAAGGATTCGCTGGGGCCAAAAATATTTCTCAAGTGCCAGCCACGCCCAAGGTGTAGGCTCAGGACATGAAAAACTTCGTATCAGAGCACAAAGTTCAAGACTCCGATGGAGTCTATGGAGTTGTGTCCAAGTTATCGGTGTGAAGCACACCACATTTATAATTAGGAGGCTGCAATATTTAGGAAATTCATCACTTCTTTCATACTCACTTTGCGCGTTAGAGTTTATCTCTAGAAAGTTTCTTTCTAACTATTACTTACGCCTAATCGATTGTGAGCTGGACTTTATTTGAGGAGGCCTTTTTAGGGAATTTCTTTATCCCATGATCTAAGAGAAGCTAATAGATCGTTGTTGGTATAAGGAGTAGAACGAACTTGTTTGAAGCTGGGTTGTCTTTTTTATCGAGTAAGGAAAGTAAGGTTGCGATGTAAATAGATGATCCCCGTGCCATAAGTTGAGGAGGAAAATCTAAGGGATAGACAAGAGTTCATGAATAAAAGGGCTAAGACACAGGGAATGATTTTGGCAATGAAGGAATAATGTGAACTGATCTTCCCTCTAACAGAAGCAAAAATGACCTGCTCCATCATCTGCTAGTACACCTGAACAAAGAAGCAATGTGTGTACAATAGTCAATATTCTCAGAACTTCAGATCTAGACTTCCGCATTTGCAAGGAAGTAAGGCACAATAAGTACTAAGACTCCTACATGTGCTAAATGTGGTTGGAGCTACTCAGGGGTGTGTCGTGGTGTCTCCACTAGTTTCGTCAAGTGTTTGCTGAACAGTCATTTTATATGAGTGTATCCTAAGGACAGGCAGAGAAATGGTAATGATTGTAATGGTAATGGTTGCAATAGAGCCAGTCTTCTTCAGTTGCTTCAGTAGATAAAGCTGCATCTAAATGAGCTACTTCAGGGGTGGACAAAGAGGAAACCATCTTTATGCTATCATTAGTCGCCGAGAGCAAGAGGATTTTCCAGATGTTGTTACTGGTACGATTCAAGTATTCACTTTTGATGTTCTTCGTAAGAAACTTCTTGAGCCCTTTAGTGCTTCTACACATGTTGGTGAGTCCATTCTAGTAGAGAAAGTGAATCGTGATTGTACCTCTTCTATCAATCACAAGAGTTCCATGGTAGTTTTGATGTTATTCTAGGTATGTACTTGCCTTATGCATGTTATGCATCAATAGATTGTAAAACTCGAGTATTTAAGTTCTATTTTTATAGTGAACCAGTTATAGAGTGGAAAAACAGTTCAGTAGTGCCTATGGGTCGTTCCATTTCATACCTTAAGGCAAGAAAGTTTGTTTCTAAGGGGTGTGTCTATCACTTAATCCAAGTTAATGACTCTAGTATTGAGATACCTCCTATTTAGTCAACTCCAGTAGTAAAAGAGTTTCCAGAAGTCTTTCTAGATGGTCTTCTGCGAGTCCTTCATGAGAGAGAGAGATTTCGGTATAGGTGTTCTCCCAGATACTCATACTATATCTATATCTTTTCCATCGTATAGAATGACACCAACAGTGTTGAAAGAGAATAAGGAGCACTTGCAAGACCTCCTAGAGAAGGGTTTGATTATATAAATTCTTTTACGTTATTTCAATCATTTTCATCAAGTCCGTAGTCCATATTTGAATATGAGCATCCCAAATCATTTGTAAAGATTTTCTAAATTAATAAGCGACTTGCATTTCAAATAAATAATTATATCTAGTACTCACTTTTGGAATTTTTCTGGTTGGAAGACTAAATTCACAACAACGATTTTCAAATTTTCTATGTCTAGACTTTACTTGACATTTAAAATAAAATGACATGCAGTTTCACATTTTATATGAACATTATTATACATTACTATACCATCTCTAACAATCAAATTATATATGTTTGCAACACACCTAATATGAAAACCATCAATATAAATAGGGCAAAAATTCGATTTTAGTATTTCAACAACAAATGTAAATTCGAAGAATTATCTAGGATAACACTAGTTACTTTATCACAAATTTTATAGTTTTGTAAAACATCTACAAAAGTTTAAGCTTTGTAACTACTATTTTATGCATTTCACAATATTTATAACCTAAAATTATTTTTTCCATAATCCAATTTTCATCAATCTAATGGGCAGTAATAGTGAAATAATCATTACCATTAACACTACTACCAATACCAACTTTAAAATGTGGATTATACACAATATGAATATGATGAATAATATCAGAATTTTCAAAAAAAAAAACTAAAATGCAAGCCATTAACAACAATCATTTCCGCTAATTCTTCAAGATCTTTTTCTCTATTATAAGAACATTGTGTACTAGGGCCAGAAACATTAAAAGGGTTTAATTGCGATTGGACCATATTAGAGCCCTATACCCCTACAGATGCTTTAGGAAGGGGGGTACCGTTCCTTTTAGTTTCGACTAAAACTTTAGCTTTCAAAAATTCATTTTTACAATATCCCGTTAAATGATTACTCAAATATCTTGTCCCACCTTGCTTTCCCATAATTTTATGATTCATTCAATGTAAAGTAATAAATTGCCACACAACAATTTTTTTAACACAATCTACCTTGTCCGTAGCTCGACTAGGATGTACGGGGGGATGGGAGCATTACAGGGAATAGGAGCGGGACTGGGATTGGTAGTCATAACTGGCTCTCATTCATCATAATCATCATCAACAGTAGTAATATCATCATTAACACTTATGTTCTACTTTTTCTAATTCTTCTTCAAAATTATCAAACTGTGTTTGTAAAGTTTCATGATGATGATCTAATTCAATATTACTATCAATATTAAAAACAGTTTCATCGACATGCGTAAAATCTTCTCTATTTGTTCTTTAGTTTTGTCACGTGTCTAGTTTTAGATTTAGCAGAACTATCAATTTTTCAAATTTTTCGAGTAAATAGATTAGTGACGCACCAATAAAAGTTAATTTTACCTATGCCAACATTTTTTTTACCAGAATCCATATTAAAATATGAAAAGTGAGTAAACTATATATAATACGGAAATTAAATGCAAACGAACAAATAATTAAATAAGTAAAGACTAAAAAGATGAAAGTTGGAACAAATTTACCAAATGTCTACTTAAAAAGAAGACGTGTATGACCGAAAGCCAAAAATTGATGGATGAAAGTCGAATCATGAAGGTTGCTCCAAAGACCACAGTAATTCACTAAATCTTTCAAAATAATATAATTTGTAATTTAATACAAATTAGAGATTTGAAACAATAGAAGATGAAAAATATTTGTGAGTAAAAATAATGAAAATTTGGAGATTTTATAGTTAAAAAATGTAAATTTAAAAACTTTGGGGTATTAAAAAAAGTTTTAGGGGTAGGAGTGTTTCTTTGGGGGGGGGGGGTTAAAGGGTGAATGTTACAACCTAGTAGGTGAAACTAGAGCCTTACGAGTGTGTTGTTGAGTTTGATAAGGAGATTTGTGTTGTAAAATTTGTTACCCAAATTAGGTTGAGGGGTTAAACATCAAGGTACGAACCCCTAAGGACCAACTAAGGGTTATTGAGGAGGACCCTAAAGCCTAACCAACTAAGGGTTCTTGAGGAGGACCCTAAAGCCTAACCCCCAAAGTTGCCCCAAGAGCCAAAAAGCTATCAAAAGGGACCTATGTATGAGACCTACGCCCCATGGAACCCCATCCGTAGGTCAAGGCCCCAAATTAGGAGCTTTTGAAATAAATCACATGCATGCGGTATGAGGCGTCACCCCACCCACGGTCCGTGCGTTGGTGCGCGTAGGTCTCACCTGTGAAATGCCCATTCACGACCAAGGTAAAGGCAAGTTGGTAAATTTTTTTAAGGTTAGTTAAGTTAAGGATTGATTTATTTTTATTATTTAGAGTTAGTTAAGACCTTTTAACACCATTTTTCAGTTCATTATTCCCTAAACTCAAAATTAGAAACTACTTCTTCTCCAAATGATTCTATATCTAGAAACCACCATTGAAGAAGAAAGAGTAAAGGTTTTGAGCTCAAGATTTCATATTTCTCACTAAATTTTGTGGAGTTTCTATAATCAAGGTATGGTAGTTTACATCATTGGTTAAGTTTCAACCAAGGAATCCCTTCAAAAATGATTTCAAAGTTTCCAAAATCCCCCAAAAAGTTAGGGTTTCAATCTAAGCATGGGTTCAATTTCAAAACGTTTTCAAAGGTTTATATATGGTGAATTACGATTGAATTGATGAATTATTATTGAATTATGATGAATTTTCTCCCATGAACCCATGATTCCCCCAAAATATTGTGAACTGTAATTTTGGGATTGATTGATTATGGAAGTATGTGAAGAGATTCAATCTATATTGATAATGAAAGCATGTGAAGAGACTAAATCTAAGTATGACCGAAAGCCGAAAATTGATGGATGAAAGTCGGATCCTGAAGGTTGCTCCAAAGACCACAGTAATACACCAAATCTTTCGAAATAATATAATTTGTAATTTAATACAAATTAGAGATTTGAGACAATAGAAGATGAAAAAGATTTGTGAGTAAAAATAATGAAAAATTGGAGATTTTTAGTTTAAAATTGGACAATAATGTAAATTTTAATACTTTGGGGCATTAAAAAAGTTTTAGGGGTAGGATTATTTTTTTTAGGGGGGGGGGGGTTAAAGGGTGAATGTTACAACCTAGTAGGTGAAATTAGAGCCTTACAACTCAGTTGTTGAGTTTGATAAGGGGTTTTGTGTTGTAAAATTGGTTACCCAGCTTAGGTTGAGGGGTTAAACGTCAAGGTACGACCCCCCAAGGACCAACTATGGGTTCTTGAGGAGGACCCTAAAGTCTAACCCCCAAGGTTGCCCCAAGAGCCAAAAAGCTATCACAAGGGACATATGGATGCGACCTACGCCCCACGGAACCCATCCGTTGGTCAAGGCCCCAAATTAGGAGCTTTTGAACCAACTCACAGACGTGCAGTATGGGGCGTCATCCCACCCAAGGCCTGTGAGTTGGTGGGCGTAGGTCTCACCTGTGAAACTGCCCATTCACGACCAAGGTAAGGGCAGTTGGTAAATTCTTTTAATTAAGTTAGGGGTTGATTTATTTTGATAATTTAGAGTTGGTTAAGACCTTTTAAAATACTAAACACCCTATTTCAATTCATTCTTCCCTAAACTCAAAATTAGAAACTACCTTATCCCCAAATAATTCTAATCTCTAGAAACCACCATTGGAGAAGAAAGAGTCAAGGTTTGGAGCTCAAGATTTCAACTTTCTCACTCAATTATGTGGAGTTTCTGTAATCAAAGTATGGTAGTTTACATCGTTGGTTAAGTTTCATCCAAGGAATCCCTTCAAAAATGAATTCAAAATTTCCAAAATCCCTAAAAAAATTAGGGTTTCAATCTAAGCATGGGTTCAATTTCAAAACATTTTCAAAGGTTTATATATGGTGAATTATGATTGAATTGATGAATTATTATTGAATTATGATGAATTTTATCCCATGAACCCATGATTCCCCCAAAATAATAAATTGTGAGTTGTGATTTTGGGATTGATTGATTATGAAAGTATGTGAAGAGATTAAATCTATATTGATAATGAAAGCATGTGAAGAGATTAATATGTATAATATATATTGATTATGAAAGTATGTGTAGAGATTAAATCTAAGTATGATAGTTGATGCATACTTACGATGCTTACGTATATGTTTGTATATTCATTGTGATTCTGACTACAATGCAATGGTGGTGGTGTCGAAAGATTGTTTTCACTGTACAAACACAGTCATGAATGAAGAATGAATGAAGTTTCCATGATTTAGCTAATGATGATGTATTGATTGAAAGACTATTCTCAATTGTACTCTAATGGATGAAAATGACATGTTGTAAAGCTTTTTCCTCACAATATGGGGAGTCTTAGTTGAAAGACTATTATCACATTTGAATCTATGAGCTATATTAATGAATGGATGTTGGGTTTGAGATGGATACTCTAATCCATGAGTTACGGCGTGGTATCTAGTAACAATCTCCTATCCATAATAATAAACTAAAGTAATGAATGTTAAGTACTCCGTTGGGAATAATGCTAAGAACCGAGTGGATATGGCTTGAGATGGAATCCCTTATCTTGTGTGGGTAACACCTGGATTCCACGATTTGCTCACATGGTCTATGTCAGTTAGGGATTACCCCTTAATGAATGATAATGAACTATAGTTTCTCAAGAATGCACTACTTAGTGTGGGTAAAGGTATGAGACTGTATGCATGCATTGCACAAGTAGGATTTGAGAGTAGTCATAATGTGTTCCTTTATGTTATATGTTATAGGATTAAGGATACAAGTTAGGTACTATTGTTAATCAAGAAGTCCTATGAAGTATGAGTGGTAGTATGACATGTCTTCGATGCATTGCACGAGTAGGCTTTGAGAGCGCTATAATGTGTTCCTTTAATGTCCTAATGACTAATGAAATGAATGTGATCTTACTTAATCTAATGAGAATGTTGACTTAAAGGTTTAGAGTACTGATGTATGCTTTACTTGGAAATTTTATTAGGAGTTGCTTTCTTTGTCATAACTTGCTAAATGTATGTGTTCCTTGTGCAGTTTTACTGATTAAATATGAATAATGAATGATGGTAATTTCATCTATGGTGACCTCAAAGTGGTACTTAGTAGGAATAGTAGTATGTGATGGTATTCTTACGTTGCACAAGTATAGCTTAGGGTTACCTAACGTGATGGCTCTAATATGTTGAAATGACTTATATGTTGATTATGGTTGTATCTTATGCCTTTTATTCTACAGTTCATGATGTTTCACAAAATTTGCATATAGAATTGTTTTCAACCAAAACGTCCCTTTTAAGCATGATTTTTGCATGGCTATCATACTTAGTATATTAAATGTGCTAACCCCATATTTCTTCTGTTTTTGTACAAAGTGTAGTTTTGGCATTTGAGTTGATTCCTTCTAGTTCGAAGAGCTTGGATTGAGTTCTTCCAAATCTGGTGGTATGTCCTCATAGATCCAAGGACAAGTGCTTTATTAATGTTTCATGTCATTCATTGTACTAGATACTTTTTAAACTTTCTATTGTAATGGTTGTGACCTACTTTTGGTTTAAGATGTTTGGATGGACATGTGAGACAATTAAACTTCTGTTGTTTTAAATGATGTTATCGATTGTATAGATTTAAAGAAGTTTTAAATTCCACACTATTTCATTATCTTATATGATATATGTTATGTGGCTTGTTTAAGGCTTTTTGGAGTCTTGTGTGCAGTGTTATGTTCAAGCTATAGGCTCAGGTCGTAACAAACATTGTATCAGAACACAAAATGTTCCCTTCTTTTGATTCAAGATGTTTTTAGATGGTCAAGTTACACAAGTAGAATTCTGTTGTTTTAAATAATGTTTTCGATTGTGTGGATTTAAAAGAATTTTTTTAAATTCTGCACTATTTCTATTATCTTATGTGATGAAATGCTATGAGATTTTTATAACGCTTTTCAGATTCTTGTACGACGTATTACGTCCGGGGTGTAGGCTTGGGTCGTAACAAACATGGTATGGGAATGGTTTTTAGGATTGATGTCTCACAAGCCACGTCTAGTAGAGTCTTGGTCATAGTATGAAATGCGCTACATTTATGAATGAGAAGCTATAAGACGCTAAGAAACTACACTTTCTTTCATTACTCTTTGAGTAAGTCCATAGAGTTTAGTTCTATAAAAATCCTTTTCTTAACCCTTCTCTTGTATTTATAGGATATGAATACAAGAAGACGGAATGCAAGAAGAATGGAAAAGGATATTGTGAATGAGGGACTTCCTCCCCGAGGTCCTCAAGGTAATCAAGCTCCGGTTGAAAATGTGACCCTAGAAGAGTTTAAGACCACTATCAAAATTATAACTCAAGACATTACGGCTGAAGCTCAAGCCGTGACGACTCAAGACCAAGCTATGACGATTCAAGCCAATAGGGATGTTGAGCCTCGTGTGTGTAACATTCCAGAAAATTACATGTCTAGTGAAGAGCCCAATAGGTCTTTAAGAATGCGTATTGGGGATAGATAACCTTCTGATGCCCAATATTGAGAAATATCTGACATAGTATAGAAAATTGTCTAAGGGGTATTAGACAATTTCAATATAATGCCCAAATAAGCAAAATATTGGGCATAATAGAAAATATTGGGTTAAAGGATGTTAGCCAATTTTTCTAAGTATTAATGAGCTTTTTTAAGAAAGTACCTGCAATGAAGACCCTAAGCTAAAAATATCAATTTTCCAACATTTACACAATAGGTGCTAGGCATCCATGTCTCAAGCCTAGACACCATAGTACATGACCACTTAAAATGGGCATGTAGATTAAGTAGTGTCCAAGGACATAGTGAGGATCCTTGGGACAATAAGTATACATTCCAAATTAACCATCAAAAATAGTTAGTTAGGAAAGTACAAGCAAAAAATGAGCAAGCACATGGGGAGAAATGACCAAGAAGGGGACCACCCTAACCGAATTCGATTAGGGTAGTTAGGAGGCAGGCGTGCACAAGGATTCCACCATGTGGGGCCTAGCTCTCTAACTAACTCTAGACTCTAACTAACTGACCTAACTAGCTAACTAACCTAGCACAAACAAAAATAAATTATCTAGTACACCCGACAACCTAAGACTTAATTGTTTGACACTAACCTAGTAACAAGTTAAAGAGACAACCTAATACCTAACCTAGGATGGTCCAAAGGGTTAGTTATGGTCCTAATGACTTAAGGGTACTTTAGTAATTACCCTGGGTCACATAAATAATATAATTAAAAACTTAATTAATTAAATTAAAGGGGTCGAACCGAAATTCTTACACTAACCTAGTATAACTCAAGAAACATCATAGTACTTAACCTAGGATGGTCCAAAAGGGTTAGTTATGGTCCCAAAGACTTAGGGGTACTTTAGTAATTACCCTAGGTCCCTTAATTAATTAAATTAATAATTTAATTACTTAATAAAAATTTCAAATATTGGCCAAGACATAGCCTATTTCCAGATTTTTGATCAAGTCAATGTTCTCCTATGTTTAGTCAACTTAGGAGGGGCATTTTGGTAATTAACTAATTAATTTATTTAATTAACTTATTAAACCTAAGTGGAATGAGTCAAGATCAGTTCCTAAGACTTATACTCATGATCAAACATTAGGAAATACACGACACAAAACATTAAGCAAGCGAACGAAAGAAAAAATAGAAAGTTCCACTGATTCTCTTAGGGCGATTTCAAGGTTTTCTTCAAGGTTTCGTACAAGGTGGTCTTCGTAGATTAAATTCAACATAAGGTATGGGTTTCTCTACTGGAATTCTTTCTCCAAGAGTATTTTCCATCGTCTTGAATCTAGAAAATCTCGAAACTAGGGTTGTTTTCCAATGTTCTTGTTGAACGCCCTTTTCCCTAGTATCCTTGTTTCCGATCCCAATGAGTATATAGATGTAGTCTCGATCATATTGTTGGTATGTGGTGCTGGCTAATCTTAATGTGTAGGTTTCTTGATCTGTAAATGTTGAATGAGCCTATAAGTATACTCGCATGATTTTAAGTATTCCTTACATGAAATAAAGAATTATATTATGTTAACTTGTGTCCGAAAAAGCTAAGCATTGATGTGTTACAGTCATAGTGTGTAGTTAATGTTAACTGTGACTTGTTGAAGATGATATGTTCATTAAAATATTTATATGAGTCTATCCGGAATGGCTAATAATGTTATGCCTAAGTTATGATAAAATTGGCTAGTAATGATTTCATGAAATTATATTTGAATAAATGTTTGGCTTGTGCCAAAAAATTGGCTATGAAGTCATTGCCAAATTTTCTAGGCCAATACTAATTTTATGTCAATCACATATAACCAGAATATTGGAATGACAACTTAAGCACATCTAAGATAATTCAATGAATCCATATTCAATGGTATGCCAATCATTGGGACAAGTCCCAACATGCCCTAACCAAATGAACTATGAACATAAGTATTTCATTGAATAAAGTTCTCAACGTCCATAAATGATGATATGAAGCTACAAACTGAATGTAAGCAAGTAAAGTGAGTATTAACATAATTAAAAGTGTCTTAGTTAAGAAAGTGACCAGATTGAGGTGATAAAGGAAGCGAGAGAAATCTCACTTACACCTAAGATACTATGATAAGATACTCATGAAAAAGGGTGTCAGAATGTATGAGACAAGTCTCATTAACACCAAAGATGTTATGTAAGGATATATTCACATTTCATCAATGTAAAGAAAGGGATGACATGTCATCAACAGAGTAAGTAAACCTCAATCTAGAAGCAAGCTTCCATAATGTTTGAGTCAGCTCTAAAAGATAAGAAGATAAAAGAATGTTAGCAAAGCACCGATAGACTAGCTGTGAGCTTGTGCTTGCACACGTAAGTCTCATGAGATGAGGCTCCACCACGGTGGATAAGAGTCTCCGAATATCTCCTAGTCTTCAAACTATGTCTAGCCAACATGGGAACTAGCCTGTAGATTCCACCTAAGAGAGCTAGGTATGTTTCGGTCTAACCTTGTCCAGTGAGATCACCTCTTTTCGGTGTGGTGAAGACAGTGGATTTCATATTTAGATCATATGATCTATGTCGTTTAATGCTCAAAAGAATTTTCTTGGTTCACTGTAGTCGTGAGCCACCTCTTTTCAGTGTGGGGTAAAGACTTGACATGGATTCACTTTAGCCGGTGAATCACCCCTTTTCGGTGTAGGATAGACACTGAATTTCATGCTAACTCGCATGATCTAGGATTCACTTTGATTGGTGAATCACCTTTTTTCGGTATGGGGAAGACACTAGATATAATGTAGCTTCACATGATCTTAATTCTACAAACTTCTATAAGGAAATAACAAGAAAGAAGAGATGTAAGTTCAAGGCGAACTAAGAAAGTAAGAGCTATGAATGCCAATTTTGATAAGAATGAAGTTTCCAATAAGTAAAGGGCATAGCCAATAATGAATCTTCATGTTATGAAAATGATCAAGCCAAATAAGATTGGCTTATAATGACTTTATATAATTGGCAAAAGATCATAGCCAAACAAGATTGGCTTATAATGATTTCGTAAATTATGTAAAGGCATGCCTTATAGGTTTAACCAATAAAGATTGTCTTAATAAGATTTCATGCCCAATTTGTAGTTAAATCATTTCCTTAATCTCTTGAATTACATACTTGATTCATTATAGGTATGGGACTATAATGAATCATTACACTTGTAAGTAAAACATAGGATCAAAGGACATTTTTGAACTAGATAACAATAAGAAGAAAAAGACTTAAAAAATCTAAGTATGAGGAAAGGGGCTCTCAGGTTTGGGGGCATCAAAATCAAAAACTTTCACTCCAGTTGTTCTAAAATTATGTTGATGATTCTAAAGTCTTGTATTCATATAGAAAATAAGTTGTGTGCTTTGAATGCATTAAAATACGTCATATTCATACCACAATTCAAAATAAAGAATTAGGAAAGTCTAGTGATGACACTTTCCAAACATCGCATGTTGTTATAGCAAGAGCTTTCCTTGATCATGAATAGTCCTTATGTACATGTGTTCATACACCCATACTTAGTACAAGTGTGTACTAAACCTATACTATTATTATCTTATTAGGTGCAGGTCAGAGAGAAGGTTGAAGACTCATTCAAGCTGTTCGGATCATCGTTCTCCAGACTTTGGTAGGTCCACCTGATGTTTGAGGATGCTACACTTATTTAACTAGCCTAGTTCTTTAGACATAGCTAGTGGATGTCGTCTCTAGTGTTTCTTTTCAGATGTTTGTTTCAAAGCTTCGCATTAAGGCCGTTTTGACAAACTATTACATTATATATTAATCTCTTGATTTGAATTGATTCTTCAATAGTAGATGGTTGTTTTTTATTTGAGATTAGTAGAATATTAATTGATGTATAAAATATATGAATTTTATGTATACTTCATTATGTTTTAAAAGTTTTAATTTTCCGCAAATTTAATGATATGAATGTGATGAAAGCTAAGAAAAGGCTTGTTTGCGACCTCTGAGAGATTAAAGACACCGGTTGCATTGGGATTCCTGAATCTGAGTGTGACAAACTTGGTATCAGAGCATGAGGTTAAATTACTTAGGAACGAAAGCTCAAAACAACCACGTTACGTAGTTTCTAACTTATGCTTGTGAAGCGCGCCACAATCATGACTTAGAGACTAAGTGACGATAAGAAATCTCCCTTCTTCTACTCTTTATCGTGCTGTGTAGAGTTATGACATAATGTGTCATTTGAGTATCTAACTCCCTTCTTATGTATGCGTGCAGAAAAATGAACACGAGGAGAAATGTAGACAGGAGAGTTGGAGAAGCAGCTGCTAGGGGAAACCAAGCTCCTCCTCAAACCCCAGCTGATGGAGTGCAAGTGCCTGTCAACCCAGTTGCATCGACGAATGGAGAAGTAAGAGAAGCACTAGTTCCGATGGCCCAAGCCATCACTACTCAGGCACAGGCTATCACAGCCCAGGTTACTGGAGAGGATGCTCACCGTGAGAACCCACATACTAGCACCATGGCTAGCAGACTGAGGGTTTTCACCAGAATGAACCATCCAGTCTACTTTGGGTCCAAAACCAATGAGGATCCCCAGGAGTTCGTGGAAGTCTACAAGATTCTCTCTGCCATGGGTGTTAGTGAAGAGGAAAAAGCTGAGTTGGTTGCACACCAACTCAAAGATGTGGCTCAGGTGTGGTACTGGATGTGGCTAGATGGTCGAGCACAAGGAGAAGTCTCCATCACTTGGCACATTCTCAAGACTGCATTCATGGAGTGAACTTTCCCAGAGAGCAGAGAGAGGCTAAGGTTGAGGAATTTATTAACCTACGACCAAGAGGTATATCAGTCAAGGAATACTCCGTGAACTTTGTTAAGCTTTCCAAATATGTTTCTTCTCTGGTGTCCAATAGCAGGGATGAGATGAGCAGGTTTATGACTGGTGTGTCGGAGGATTTAGAAGAGGAATGTCGGACAGTGATTTTGCATAATAACAAGGACCTTAGTAGGTTGATGGTTCATGCACAACAGGTTGAGGAGAGTCGTCGGATAAAGAGAGACTGAGAGAGCAAAAAATCTAGGCCCTCGGATCAATCCTGTTCAAGCAATGGTAATAATTCGTTTGGAGGGGGATAGGCCCAAGTTCAAGAAGGGACAGAAGCACTCAGGTAATCCTACTCCTTCTAAGCACACTAATGTCAAGGAGGGAAATGATAGAAATACCAAGCGTGATAGAAAGCCGTGTGATAAGTGTGGTACGTACTAATATCTACTATGGGTGCAGCAAGAATGGGCACATAGTCAGGGACTGCCCACAGGTAAGGAATCAGGCCAGGACAGATGCTCAGCCTCGGCCTAATCCTACAGCTACAGCCGAACCTCCCAAGAGAAACAAATTCTATGCTTTGAAAGGTAGAGAGGAGCAAGAGAAGTCAGCTGATGTGGTTACTGGTACGTTGCATGCCTTCTCTTTTCCTGTGTATGCATTGTTAGATCTAGGATCCACTTTGTCATTTGTTACTCCTTTAGTAGCTAGTACATTTTACTTGCTTCTTGAGATCTTGCATGAGCCTTTTCTAGTTAGTACTCCCATAGGAGATGACATTAGAGCTGAAACAGTATATAAAGAATGCCCAATTAATATTCTTGATAGAGTCACCTATGCTGACCTAATAGAATTAGCCATGCTTGATTTTGATATAATCTTGGGTATGGATTGGCTCCATAAATGTTATGCTGCCATAGACTATCGAAACAAGGTAGTAAGGCTTCAGTTGCCAAATGAGTTAGACTTGAAATGGGAAGGGCGTGGTTCAAATCCAACAAGCCAAATAATTCCCAATCTTAAAGCCAATAAGATGTTATCTAAGGGGTTAGGAGCCGATGAGAACTTTTTCTTACGAAGAGGTTTCCGTTGAAATTTTAGATTGCCAAGTGAAACGGTTGAGGAACAAGGAGTTTGCCACCGTTAAGGTGTTATAGAGGAACCACCTTGTTAGGGGAGAAACATAGGAAATCGAGGCCGATATGAGATGCCATTACCCTTACTTATTTAGTTCTTGAAGGTAGATATACTCTTTCTTATTCCGATTTCGTTGATAAGACTCTAAATCTTAATTCATTAGGCGGTTTTGGTGTTCTAAGTCAATAACTGTGTGTTTTATATTTGCACTATAAGCTAATATGAGTTCATGCTTGCATTCATGTTGTTGTTTTTGTATAGCGTAGACATGATTTTTGTGTTGCATGAGTTGTGATGTGCATTAAGTAAAAGCGATTGAGAAAGAAGTTCCCCCATCTCAAAATATGAAGTTTCAGATAAGCTCTGATTAATATGCATCATCCAGAGTAAGTGTGAATCAGATATTCACAAAGAGTAAAGTTTCAAGCATGTTAAAGTGTTCTCGAAAATCACCCTCTTTATTTAAAAAATGATGTATAGTGTCATTCGGGGACGAATGTTCCTAAGGGTGGGATAATGTAATATTCCAGAAAATTACATGTCTAGTGAAGAGCCCAATAGGTCTTTAAGAATGCGTATTGGGGACACATAGGCCTTCCAATGCCCAATATTGAGAAATATAGGGCATAGTATAGAAAATTGGCTAAGGAGTATTAGCCAATTTCTATATAATGCCCAAATAAGCAAAATATTGGGCATATTAGAAAATATTTGCTTTAAGGGTGTTAGCCAATTTTTGTAAGTATTAATGAGCTTGTTTAAGAAATTTACCTGCAATGAAGACCCTAAGATAAAAACATAGATTTTCAAACATTTACACAATTGGTGCTAGGCATCCATGTGTCAAGCCTAGGCACCATAGCACATGACCACTTAAAATGGGCATGTAGATTAAGTAGTGCCCAAGGACATATTGCGGATCCTTGGGACAATAAGTAAACATTCCAAATGAACCATCAAAAATTGTTAGTTAGGAAAGTACAAGCAAAACATGAGCAAGCACATGGGGAGAAACGGCCAAGAACGGGACCACCCTAACCGAATTCGGTTAGGGTAGTTAGGGGGCAGGCGTGCACAAGGGTTCCACCATGTGGGGCCTAGCTCTCTAACTAACTCTAGACTCTAAATAACTGACCTAACTATCTAACTAACCTAGGACAAACAAAAATAGATTATCTAGTACACCCGACAACCTAAGACTTAATTGGGTGACACTAACCTAGTAACTAGTTAAAGAGACAACCTAGTACCTAACTTAGGATGGTCCAAAGGGGTAGTTATGGTCCTATAGACTTAAGGGTACTTTAGTAATTACCCTAGGTCACTTAATTAATTAAATTAACAACTTAATTAATTAAATTAAAGGGGTCAAACCGAAATTCTTACACTAACCTAGATAACTCAAGAAACATCATAGTACTTAACCTAGGATGGTCCAAAAGGGTTAGTTATGGTCCCAAAGACTTAGGGGTACTTTAGTAATTACCCTAGGTCCTTTAATTAATTAAATGAACAATTTAATTAATTAATAAAAATTTCATATATTGGCCGAGACATAGCCTATTTCAAGATTTTCGGTCAAGTCAATGTTTTCCTATGTTTAGTCAACTGAAAAGGGGTGTTTTGGTAATTAAATAATTAATTTATTAAATTAACTATTTAAACCTAAATTGAATGAGTCGAGATCAGTTCCTAAGACTTATACTCACGGTCAAACACTAGGAAATACACGACACAAAACAGTAAGCAAGCGAACGAAACAAAATAGAAAGTTCCATTGATTCTCTTAGGCGATTTCAAGGTTTTCTTCAAGGTTTCGTACAAGGTGGTCTTCGTAGATTATATTCTACATAAGGTATGGGTTTCTCTCCTGGAATTCTTTCTCCAAGAGTATTTTCCATCGTCTTGAATCTATGAAATCTCAAAACTACGATTGTTTGCAATGTTCATGTTGAACGTCCTTTTTCCCTAGTATCCTTGTTTCCGATTTCAATGAGTATATAGATGTAGTCTCGATCGTGCTTTTAATATGTGGTGTTGGCTGATCTTAATGTGTAGGTTTCTTTATCTGTAAATGTCGAATGAGCTTATAAGTATACTCGTATGATTTCAAGTATTTCTTACGTGAAATAAAGAATGATGTTATGTTAACTTGTGTCCGAAAGTGCTAAGCATTGATGTGTTACTGTCATAGTGTGTAGCTACTGTTAACTGTGACTTGTTGAAGATGATATGTTCATTAAAGTATTCATATGAGACTATTCGAAATGGCTAATAATGTTATGCCTAAATTATGATATAAAATTGGCTAGTAATGATTTCATGAAATTATATTTGATTGAATGTTTGGCTTGTGCCAAAAAATTGGTAATGAAGTCACTGCCAAATTTTCTAGGCCAATACTAATTTTATGTCAATCACATATAACCAGAATATTGGAATGACAACTTAAGCACATCTAAGATAATTCAATGAATCCATATTCAATGGTATGCCAATCATTGAGACAAGTCCCAACATGCCCTAACCAAATGAACTATGAACATAAGTATTTCATTGAATGAAGTTCTCAACGTCCATAAATAATGATATGAAGCTACCAAATGAACGTAAGCAAGTAAAGCGAATATTAACATAATTAAAAGTGTCTAAGTTAAGAATGTGATCAGATTGAGGTGTTAAAGGAAGTGAGACAAGTCTCACAGATACTATGTTAAGATACTCAAGAAAAAGGTTGTTAGAACGTGTGAGACAACTCTCATTAACACCAAAGATGTTATGTAAGGATATATTCACATTTCATCAATGTAAAGAAAGGGATGACAAGTCATCAACAGAGTAAGTAAACCTTAATCTAGAAGCAAGCTTCTATAATGTTTGAGTCAACTCAAAAAGATAAGAAGATAAAAGAAAGTGAGCAAAGCACCGATAAACTAGCTATGATCTTGTGCTTGCACACGTAAGTCTCATGAGATGAGGCTCCACCACGGTGGATAAGAGTCTCTGAATATCTCCTAGTCTTGGAACTATGTCTAGCCAACATGGGAACTATCCTATGGATTCCACCTAAGAGATCTAGGTATGTTTCGGTCTCACCTTGACCAGTGACATCACCTCTTTTCGGTGTGGGGAAGACAGCGGATTTCATATTTAGCTCACATTATCTATGTCGGTTAATGCTCAAAAGAATGTTCTTGGTTCACTTTAGTCGTGAGCCACCCCTTTTCCAGTGTGGGGTAAACACTTGACATGGATTCACTTTAGCCGGTGAATCACCCCTATTCGGTGAGGGGCAGACACTATATTTCATGCTAATTCACATGATATAGGATTCACTTTGATCGGTGAATCACCTCTTTTCGGTGTGGGAAAGACACTGGATTTAATGTAGCTTCACATGATCTTAATGATAAAGATTTCTATAAGGAAATGACAAGAAAGAAGAGATGTAAGTTCAAGGTGAACTAAGAAAGTAAGAGCTATGAATGCCAATTTTGATAAGAATGAAGTTCCCAATAAGTAAAGGGCATAGCCAATAATGAATCCTCATGTTATGAAAATGATCAAGCCAAATAAGATTGGCTTATAATGACTTTATATAATTGGCAAAAGATCATAGCCAAACAAGATTGGCTTATAATGATTTCGTAAGTTATGTAAAGTCATGCCTAATAGGCTTAACCAATAAAGATTGTCTTAATAAGATTTCATGCCCAATTTGTAGTTAAATCATTTCCTTAATCTCTTGAATTACTTACTTGATTCATTATAGGTATGGGACTATAATGAATCATTGCACTTGTCAGTAAAACATGGGATCAAAGGAAATTTTTGAACTAGACAACAATAAGAAGAAAAAGACTGGAAAAAAAAACTAAGTTTGGTGAAAGGGGCTCTCGTGTTTGGGGGCATCAAAATCTAAAATTTTCGCTCGAGTTGTTCTAAAATTATGTTGATGATTCTAAGTCTTGTATTCATATATAAAATGAGTTTTGTGCTTTTAATGCATTAAAATACGTCATATTCATACCACAATTCACGAATAACGAATTAGGAAAGTCTAGTGATGACACTTTCCAAACATGGCATGTTGTTATAGGAAGAGTTTTCCTTGATCATGCATAGTCCTTATGTGTATGTGTGCATACACCCATACTTAGTACAAGTGTGTACTAGCCCTATACTATTATTATCTTTTTTGGTGCAGGTCAGAGAGAAGGTTGAAGACTCATTGAAGCTGTTTGGATCATCATTCTCCAGACTTTGGTAGGTCCTCTTTAGACATAGCTAATGGGTGTTGCCTTTAGCGTTTCTTTTCAGATGTTTGTTTCAAAGCTTTGTAATAAAGCCGTTTTGGCAAACTATTACATTATATATTGATCTCTTGATTTGAATTGAATCTTCAATAGTAGATGGTTGTTTTTTATTTGAGCTTAGTAGAATGTTAATCTATGTAGAAAATATATGAAGTCTATGTATACTTCATTATTTTTTTAAAATTTTAAACTTTCCACAAATTTAACTATATCAATGTGATGAAAGCTAAGAAGAGGCTTGTCTACGACCTCTGAGAGGTTAACGACGCCAGTTGCATTCTATTCTTAATCTGGGTGTGACGGTGTGAATCCTAATAAGAGTACTATGGCTTCGAGATTGAGGGACTTTGTGAGGATGAACCCCCCTACCTCCCCCCCCCCCCCCCCCC
>NC_028637.1:49685611-49736287 GCF_001406875.1 Solanum pennellii
CCCCCCCCCCCCTCACTCGATTTCTTGGTTTCAAGGTGGATGAGGATCCCCAAAGGTTTATTGATGAGGTTGGAAAGATACTTAGTGTTATGGAAGTGTCTTCGAAGGAGAAGCGAGGTAGCCTCCTACAAACTAAAGGATGTAGCTCAAATTTGGTACGAACAATGGAAGGATGAGAGGCAAAGAGGAGCGGGTCACATACATTGGGAGGTGTTCAAAGAAACATTCCTCGATAGGTTTTTCCCCAGAGTTGAGGGAACAAAAGTTGATAGAATTCATGAACATTCAACAATGGGTATGAGTGTGAAACAATATTCTCTGAAGTTCACCCAATTATCTAAATATGATGTAACCTTGGTGGCAAACTCAAGGGCTAGAATTAATAAATTAGTGATGGGAGTGTCCGGTTTGGTTGAAGAAGAATGTCGTACGACCACGCTCCATCATGACATAGTTATTTCAAGGCTCATGATATATGCTCAACAAATTGAGAAGACAAAACTCAAGAAAATGAATAAGGAGGCAAAAAGAGCTAGAACCAATGAACAAGTCAACCAATGTTCAAAAAGAGGTCCTCCAACCAGGATTCCCCTATGGCCAACAATGATGGAGTGTTTAACCCTAATCTTCTTCTTTTGAACGATAGATATGTGCCAAGTGTGGGAAACAACAATTGTGTAAGAGCCTAGCTGATACTGATGGTTGCTTTGGGTTGGAAAGAAGGGTCATAAGATGAGAGACTTCCCAACACTCTCGGCAAAAGGAAGATATTCTAAGCAAGCTTCTCTTAATGGTACGGTTCCTATCCCTCCAAATTATGGTCGTTTCTAAGCACTTCGGTCTAGAGAGGACAAAGGATCCCTTCTGGATGAAAGCATCGGTATTTTGATAGTTTCTTATGGTTGTGAGTGTCTTTTTAAGGTCCCTATGTTATTTTCATGATTAGTTCTGGTATGAGTTTACTTCAAGTGGGAGATTGTATGGTTAGAAAGTAAGATTGTTGAGTGTTCTGATGTCTTTTATCTCTTCCTTTCTATTACTATTCAAGCCTAAGACAAAGAGTTCCTCTTTGGCTTGTTTCATGTTTTGCATTCATGTGTGATTATGTGTTCCCATGGTCTTTTAATGATATGCATGTTCCCGATGAATATATGTTTAATGACAAAATGAGTTTTTATGATCTATGTCCCTTATGTTGATGTGCATGTAGTAAGAGTTGCTTTTATGTTTCATGAGGTAAATTGTTGAACATGCCTAAATGTGATTTTGAGAAAAAAAATTCATAATTGCTTCATGATGGTACGATAAGCATGATTTGAGTTGGAGAAGGTTATTCCTCCAATGCAATGAGAAATGTTGAAGTTTTCATGCATTGAGTTTCTAGATGTAGTTCCTACTATCTTGTGTTGCATAGGGTATGTTTGAGATGGAATTGATGTTTTCATCCTTGCTTTGTGCATAATTTATAATGTTTAATGCATTATGGGCTTCTAGTCTTGAGTCTTTATTTCCCTAAAGTATTTAAAGTGTCATTCGAGGACGATTGTTTCCAAGAGGGAGATATTGTTATGACACGGAAAACTAGTAGATGAAACTATATTCTTACGAGTGTGTTGTTGAGCTTGATACGGGGTTTTGTGTTGTAAAATTTATTCCCAAGCTTAGGTTGAGGGGTTAACTTCAAGGTACAACGCCCCAAGGACCAACTAAGGGTCCTCGTCCTCGAGGAGGACCCTTAGGCCTAACCCCAAGACGCCCCAAGAGGCAAAAAGTTGTCAAAAACATGGGACCTACGCTCGGTAGGTCCATACACACCCCTTGGAACCTATTCGTAGGTCAAGGCCCCAAATAAGGATCTTTTAAACCAAACAACGGATGTGCAGTACGGGGCGTCACCCACCCATGGAACGTGGGTTGGTGGGCGTAGGTCTCACCGTTGAACTGCCTATTGACAACCAAGGTAAGGGTAAATTGGTAAATTCCTTTTAAGGTTAGTTAAGTTAGGGGTCAATTTATTTTGATTATTCGAGTTAGTTAAGGATTTTTAAACTTTTAAACACCTTTTTTCAATTCATTATTCCCTAAACTCAAACTTAGAAACCACCTCCTCTCCAAATAATTCTCTCTCTAGAAATCAACACTAGAGAAGAAAAAGTCAAGGTTTGGAGCTCAAGCTTTAATATTCCTCACACAATTTCGTAGAGTTTCTATAATCAAGGTATGGTAGTTTTCATCCTTGGTTAAGTTTCATCCAAAGAGTCCCTTCAAAAGATGATTTCAAACTTTTCAAAATCCCCCAAAAAGTTGTTTCAATCTAAGCATGGGTTCAATTTCAAAACGTTTTCAAAGGTTTATATATGATGAATTATGATTGAACTGATGAATTAGTATTGAATTATGATAAATTTTTCCCTTATGAACCCATGATTCCACCAAAATACTAAATTGTGAATTGTGATTTGGAATTGATTGATTATGAAAGCATGTGAAGAGATTAAATTCATATTGATTTAGTTTATTGGATCACGAAATTATTCATGCCTAAATTGTAGTATTCTAAGTGTGTTTGTGAATTGTGATTCACGGTCTTGAAGGGCAATTTATGATAAAGGTTTTTTCACTGTATACACTCATGAATGAAGAATGAATGAAGTTTCTATGATTCAGCTAATGATGATGTATTGATTGAATGACTATTCTTAATTGTACTCTAATGAATTAAAATGACATGTTGTGAAGAGCTTTCCTCGCGATTTGGGGATTTGTTAGTTGAAAGGCTATTCTCACCTTTGAATCTAAGATCTATCTTAATGAATGAATATCGGCTTTGAGATGAATACTCATCCATGAGTTGAGGCGGGGTATCTAGTAATAATCTCTTATCCCATAATAATAAACTAAAGTAATGAATGTTAAGTACTCCGTGGGGAATAATGCTAAGCACCGAGTGGATATGGCATGAGATGGGTGCTCATCGGTGAGTTGAGGCGGGATATCTAATAGCAATCTCTTGAGATGGATGCTCATCCGTGAGTTCAGGCGGGGTATCTAATAGCAATCTCCCTATCCCATAACTATGTGCCCTCATAGGTTATAGTTAGTTGATCCACATAAGCCAAAAGGTAATGGTCCTACCTTAGGCAAGTAGGAATACCTTATCTGGTGTGGGTAACACCGGGATTCCATGATTTGCTCACATGGTCTATATTGATCAAAGCTACCCCCACAAATAATGATAATAAACTATGACTTCTCAAGAATGCACTACTTATGTGACTTCATACATGCATTGCACAAGTAAGCTTCAAGAGTAGTCATGGTGTGCTCCTTTATTTTATAATGTTGTAGGATTAAAGATATGAGTTTAGGTACTATGGTCTCAAGAAGTCCTATGAATTATGGGCTGTAGTATGGAACGCAATCCATGCATTACACAAGTAGGCTTTGAGAGGGCTACAATGTGTTTCTCTAATGTCCTAATGACTAATGAAATGAATGTGCTCCTAATGTAACTAATGAGAATGTTGATTTAAAGGCTTAATGTAATGATGTATGCTTTACTTGGAAATGTTATTATGAGTTACTTTCCTTGTCTGACTCACTAAATGTTATGTTCCTTATGCATGATTATTGATTTAAGATGAGTAATGAATATTAAATGGTAATTTCATCTATAGTGGCCTCAAAGTGGTACTTAGTAGGAATAGTAGTATGAGATGTTATTCTTACATTCCACAAGTATAGCTTAGGGTTACCTAAGGTGAGGGCTCTAATATGTTGAATAATATGTTGAAATGACTTATATGTTGATTATGGTTGTATCTTATGCCTTTTATTATAAGGTTCATGATGTTTCTCAAAATTTTCATATAGCATGGTTTTCAACTAAAATTTCTTTTTTCAGCATGGTTTTTGCTTGACTATCATACTCAGTACATTAAATATGTTAACCCATATTTGTTCTATTTTTCTACAAAGTGTAAGTTCCAGCATTTGAGTTGATTCCTTATAGTTCAAAGCGCTTGGATTGAGTCGTTCCAAAGCTTGTGGTATGTCCTCATGGATTCAAGGACAAATGTTTTATTCATGTTTCATGTCTTTCATTGTACTAGATACTTTTTAGACTTTCTACTCTAAGGGTCGTGACCCTACTTTTGATTCAAGATGTTTTTAGATGGCCATGTGAGATAAGTAGACTTCTTCTATTTTAAATGATGTTTTCGATTTTACGGACTTAAAAGAGTTTTAAATTATGCACAATTTCTATTATCTTCTGTGATGACATGTTATGATGCTTTTCAGAGTCTTGTACATCATGTTACGTACCGGGTGTAGGCTCAAGTCATAACAGTGAAATAGTCGTTGAGTGGGGCCCAATACTTGTTATCCAATAGCTTGCAGTGACTATAATGTATTTAATAATTTTAAAAATGCATTGGACTAGTTTTAACCGGATAGATTCGGACCGGCACCGGTATTAACCAGACCGGCACGAAGCGATAATTCCCCATTTCCGTCCTACTACCCCTCTCTGTTCCCCTTCAAACCGGACCGCACCTGAGCCTACAAAAAATGTATTGGTCCGAGATGAAACGGTACCAACACCTCCCGGTTCCATTGCCAAGCTTAGGTGAGAGTGGGGAATCTAAATGGCCATGTCCCTAGGTAAGCCTGGCAGCAAAATAGCGAGGTGTCAGTACCGTTCTGTCCTGGTCCGTTAACGGTTTGGTACCAATCCGGTAGGCTCCAATGTGGTCCATATTGAAGTTGAACTAGGAGGGGTTTAAAGACAAAATTTGAAAATTACTGGTTAGTACCAGTTCGATTCTGGTTCCGGTCCGTACCGTTCCAATCCGACATATTTTATTAGTGCAATCACTAATAAAATGTTGGCAAAGGTAAAAAGACCTTTTATAAGTGCAATCACTAATGTATTTATCGGAAAAAATAAAAAAAAATGAAAGTTCTTCTAAATCTAAAACTAGAAAAGTAGCACAACTAAGAATAAATATAGAAGATCTGACGCATGTCGATGAAGCTGTTTTTAGTATTGATAATAATATTGAACTAGATCATTATCATGAATCTTTACGAGCAAGGTTTGGTAATTTTGATGAAGAATTAGAAGAAGTAGAACATGATGATTATGATATTAATAATTTTGATGATGATGATAAAACAAAGTCAGTTACAGCTACTAGTTAGTCCCAGTTCCGCTTTGATTCCCTGTCGTACTCCCATTTCTCGTGCAGCCTAGTCGGGTTAGACCCAAGGTAGAACGTGCTAAAAAATATGTTGTGTGACAATTTATGACTCCAAATAAAGATAAAACACGAGTGATTTGTCATAAATGTAAATATACAATGAATCGTAAAACAATGGAAAGTAGGGTTGGGCAGGGCATTTGAGTAACTATTTAATAGGATGTTGCAAAAATGAATTCTTTCATGGTAAAGTTGTAGCCAAAGCAAAGAAGAGTGGGTAATTCCTAATGTATTTGTAGAATTAGGGGACTCTAATATGGTTAAATCGCAATTAATCTCTTTTAATGTTTCTAGTCCTAGTACACAATGTTTATATAATAGAGAAAAAGATCTTGAAGTATTAGCTAAAGTGAATGTCGTTATTCACTTGTCTTTTAATTTTGCTGAAAATCCCAATTTTATTCATTATATTTGAATGGTGTATAATCCACATTTTAAGGTTTTTCCAAGAAACACAATTTAAAATATTGTTTTTGAAACATTTTAAATATCTTCATTGTTTATTTTATTATAATACTTGTAAATAATTGGCTATTACTTTTGATATGGGTCGTAATTTTAATGATAATGATTATTTAACTATTAATGCCCATTGGATCGATTAAAATTGGACTATGGGATATGGAATTTTAGGCTATAAATGTTGTGAAATGCATAAAACATGTAGTTACATAGCTCAAACTATTGTAGATGTTTTACAAAACTATGGAATTTGTGATAACGTAATTAGTGTTACCCTAGAAAATACAATAATACATATTTTGTTGAAATACTAAAACTGATTCTTTGCCCTATTTTTATTGATGATCTTCATATTAGGTGTACTGCACACATATAATTTGATTGTTAGAGATGATATAACAATGGTGCATAAAATGTGAACTGCATGTCATTTTATTTTTAAATGCCAAGTAAGGTCTAGACATAGAGAAATTGAAAATCGTTGTCGTGAATTTACTCTTCCAATCAAAAAAAATCCAAAATCAGTGAATACTAGACGAAATTCATTATTTGCAATATTTCAAGCCGCTTACCATATAGAAAAGATTTAAAAATAGTTTGGAATGCTCATAATTTAAATAGGAACTATAGACTTGATGAAAATGGTTGGAATGACGTAAAAGAACTTATATAATTTTATAAAAAAAATATTTAGCTACAAAATAATTTTGTGGACTTATTATCTAACTAGTTGCTCTGATTTACCAAATATTTGTGCAATTTTTTAGTAAATATATAAATAAAAAAAATGGAAAAGGGCCTAAAATACCCTCGAAGTATTGAAAATGGTACAAAACTACCCTCCATCAACCTATTGGCTCCAAAATATCCTTTTCACCCACCGATTGGCTCCAAAATACCCTTGTCTTCCACCTTTAGGTTCAAAATTGACCACTTATTTAACGGTTTCAAATTTAAACTATTTAAATATTTTTAGAAATATTTATCTGTCAACTATTGGATATTATTAATTTATTAATATTATTTAAAAATCAACCCACTATCCACCCATTACTAATTAAGTCTCACCCAATTAACAAACCAATTCTAATATCAAAATCACCCTAAACACTACTAAAGCACGACAAAATTACCGATTCTTTAAAATGACATTCAAAATTATTGATTCCGAATTGAAGCTCAAATTAAATTTAGGTTGAGCCGCTTATTTAGGAGGACACTTTCAATAGGATTTTTTTTCAAGCTTGAATTCAAAATTTATGATTAAAGATAAAGAAGTAGCACCTCTCGAATTAATTCATGCATATTTAAATATAATTTTATAAATATTTATTATTTGTTTTAAATATTAAAACTTTAATATATTCTTTTTTGAAATTTATCTAATTAAGTAACATCACATAATTGAGGCGGATGAAAATTAAGATGAACATAGTCAAACTTTTAAGTTTATCGGTAATTTTTATTTAGACACTTGAATTATAATTTTGATTAAGGACTTGAATGTATGATAATGTACTTCTATAGACATTTTCGACTCAAATTTTTAGAAACACTCATTTTTAGTAGCTTTCTTGTTGTGCATTAGTAATGGAGCGGGTTTATTAATTGGGTGTGGTTTAATTAGTAATGGGTGGGTAGTAGATTGGTTAATAAATTATATTAATAAGTTAAATTATAACAAATAATTGAGCGTCGCGTATTAAAAAAATCTTTAAATAGTTTAAATTTAAAATTGTTAAGTGGTTAATTTTGAACCCAAAGGTGGATGAGAAGGGTATTTTGGAGCCAATAGGTGGATGAGAAGGGTATTTTGGAGCCAATAGGTGGATGGAGGGTAATTTTGTACCATTTCTGATACTTCAAGGGTAGTTTAGGCCCTTTCCGATTAAAAAATAAACCAAGATTTGAAGATTCTGTGAAGACTATGATTGAAAAAAATATTTAAAAACAAATTCCTATTCCTGAAACTTATTTAATTGCTTATTTTTTAAACACAACTTGCAAAGATGTAGGTGCATCACGAATGGTTTAAAAAAACTATTTTTAAATTTAGATATTCAAGATTTTGAAACACCTAGCTTGACAACAGTTAAAGATAGTATAGAAATTGAAGCTAGAAAATTGTATGACTAGTATAATTCTTGTAGAATAGATGAAGTAGTACGTAATGAAGAATCTGGAACTTCTATGTGTGGTTATGATGAAGATAATATTGATGATAAACTAGAAAGTTATCTTGAACTTGCTCATGAGAAAAAAAGAAGATTTTGATGCATATATTTATCAGTGTACAGAAACTATTAAGGATTCACAAGGTTTACGTAATTTTATTAGATTAGTAGAGCAATCACGACAAGATAATTCCAAAACTTCAACCGGTAGGTTAAGATGTGTTAGCTATTCCAACATCTTCAGTAGCTTCTGAAGACGTTGTTAGTGCAACAAGATTTAAAATTGGAGAGCATAGGTATTCATTAGCAGCATAACTTAGAGATATCAGTATTATTTAGAAATTGGATTAATGCCGAGAGAAGGAGTTATGGACATCCAGCCTTACCCACCCAATTTGAAAATGATATTAATGAAATGATGCAAGATTTTAGTGACGACGACATTGATGTATGGGAGGATCTAGCCATCAATCAATTCCAGATCATGTTACTAGAGAAATGTCAAATGATTTAAGACAAGACTTGCTTGATACCTTGAACTATTTGTATGATAATTATATGTCTAATTCAAACAAAACCCTTTGTAGAAGATAGCTGTTTAGATTAGGTCCTCTACAAAAATTTTGTAACTCAAATTTTACTATTTAATTTTTAATAATAAAACTATAGGTTATTCGCCTTAATCATTTTTTTTATTAGTGTCTTAAATTATCATACAAGCCTTTTATTTAAATTATATATTCAATTTTCAAATGACAAAGCTCAAACTTAAGTTATAATTTGAATCTTTTTAAAAAAATAAAATTACAGTTTGAAGTTTAAACTTAGAAAGATTAAAATATAAACTTTTAAACTTTTGAAGTTTGAAATTTGAACTTTAAAATTTTAAATATGGAAATTTAAAATTTTAGAGTATAAACTTTCATCAAGTTTCAAACTTTATCATTTAAAGTTTAAAGATTGAATTTTAAAGTTTAAAAAGAAATACTTTCAAATACTTTAGTTTTATGTTATACTTAAAAAAGAAGTATTTCGTAAGTTCTAAGTATTAAATTAAAATTTTAAAAGAAATTTTTTGTAATTACTTTAAATAACTATAGCCCTTATCCCAGTTTAACAATCACGGTACTATATCGATCTGAGACTGTTCAAGAAAATGTTTCGAAAGTACTAGGTACCAGTCTAGTTCTGGTTCTGATCTTTTTCGACACGGACAGCCAGTGGCGGCCAGGTTCTAGTCGGTCACAGACCAGTAGTTTTGTTGCCAGGCTAATTAGAAACTCAAAGTTCATGGTGGTTTTGGTTATGGTACTAGGAATGGCGAGAGGAAGACTACATACAATTAACCTTAGCTTATGATTTTGTATGATAGATAATGCATATTTAAGGAAAGGTGGGGGTAGCCATATCCAAATAGACTTCATCCTTACAAAAAGACGAAGTATATGCAAGGATTGTAATAAAAATGACCCTCTTGGTCATTTATGTGTGTCTACCTTCCGTTCATCGTTTAGAGCATTTCTATAGCGATCCCCAGTCATTTATGAGTGTCTACAGACAGTTCAATCACTTGGTCATTCGTTAGGTTTTTATGCGAGTTTTTGTTTTTGGAACTTTTGAACCATGAATGGTCATTTTTTATTATAAGTTCAGGAAGATGACCTCATAATCCAATTTTCATGAATCCATCAGTTCTGAAAGGGTTATTTTAGTCTAGTAGTATGGTTAACATGACTGCTGAGGCTTTCGATGCGATTTTGTGTGATTAGGCGTTTTAACTTTCAAGTTAATGCGTAAGTTAGACTTTAGTCTACATTCTGCGTAAACGAGCTCTGATTAGAATTTTGTTACCGCAGTTAGCTCTGGAATTCTGTGTTTGGTCTAGAACAACTTTTTGTTTGGATCCCGAGGCTTCCGGACTGATTCTGAGCCCCCTTGTGGATTTTGACTTTTAAAGGTTGGGGCGGACACTTTTGCCGACATGACCTCATTTGGAAATTTCAACTACTTCATTGAATTTGGAATATCGAATTTGTGGTAGGGTTCATATATTTTTTGGCGAGCACAGGATTCCAAAAGAAATTAGAACACCCATCTGGACTTGCCAAAAAACAGCTAAAACCCAAACAACCTTCTCGTTCCCGAACCGTGGGTTGCGTTCACGGAGGTCAGGGCCTAGCGGCTGCGTTTGAGGGACGGGATTCCCTACTAAGATTGCGGGGACCCGGTTCCCTCTTTGCCGCATTCGCGCAGCCCCTCCACATTCGTGAAGAAGAGATTATACTATGTGATTCTAAGTTATGTATTTAAAATTATCGAGGCTACACCGTGGAGTGATCGAAAAGTGTTGGGATTCCTTCTTTAAGGTGAATTTGTGTTCTAGTATGCTCTTCTAGTTATTAGTTTGGGTTAAATTGTTGTTTCCTTGCAAGTTGCTGGTTTTGGCATTTCGAGCCTCAACTTGTGTTCTTTTTCAGAAAATGTGTTAAAGGTATTGGTTCGGACCTTTCGACTGAGTCAATTCCAAAAGTTCCAGCGTTGTTCTTACAATTCGTATTTGACTTCGAAGTTGGCCATTTTTTATTTTACATGTTTTTGGTATCTAAACGATTATATTGACATTGTGATCCTATTTTTGATAGCATCGAAGCATTCAGAGGCCATTTAGAAAGGAAAAGTTCAGGTCTTTTTTTTTAAAATGGTAATGGTAGGAAAAGCTCAGGTCTTATGATTTAGAGCGCGCACGATAGGCATATAAGTAGGCTACGACTTCCATTGTGTTTAGAATGAGATTGAATGCGTAAACATGTGATGATTGGAATGAAACGGGGGTGGGTACATAATAGTTGTTACTTTCGTTTGCTAGATACTATCCTTAGGCTTGCCTGTCCATAAATTTGGGTGTATTACCACGCTAGTTGGGATTTGAATGTATCCAACAATGTTGTGAATTGATTATTGTTGTTACTTGTTATATAGTGATCATGCTCCGCCTTTGTCTAGGATTAGTGTAGTGTTTCCCTAGACTTATAATGCTCGTAGCCTTGTTCTCTTCCTACGTCATCTTGAACGAATTAGATCCATGTAGAATGGAGTATCAGACTTGAGTAATGATAGTATGAGTCTTAATTTAGGAACGTTTGAAGGTACACTTACAAGCTGGGCAGCATTACACCCTTGGGATTGCCTGGCTGGGCGGCTGGATATATGAGATCCTCTTTGGAATCGACATGCCTCTGGCTCACTCTTGCCGACTGGGCTCGGAGTGGACTAGCTAAGAAACTAAGAATTTTTGTCACCTTTTTAGCTAGGATGAGAGTTGACTGGTCTATTGGATATGGTGGTTACTTAGGTTAAGATCTCAACTTTTGCTTCATGTCACTCTTCTCTTAATAGACTTAACTATTCTGTGTACCTGTCAGGGGCTTATGGGGGGTACAATTGGATATTAGAACCTTTGTGCGAATGTACCTTCTAGGCTTATGAGGCCAATTAGGTTTAGTTTAGATGTACTTAGATTTAACTTTAGGTATGCTCGTGCGTTTTCTTTCATATCCACTTTGACCTTTGTTTGTGTCTAGATTTTATATTTTCACATTGTCTTTACCTTTATTGCTCAGTTGGCCTATGAGGCTTGTTGAGTATCTTTGTTTTGGAACCCATGCTACACTTTGCATGTGTTTCATGAGTTCTCGTTTGACACTGAAATTGGTGTATTTCCATTTTATGTGTTTTTGGTGTCTAAAAGAACATATTGACGTTGTGATCTTATTTTTCATAGCACGGCGGCGTTCGGAGGCTATTCGGAAAGTATAAACTCCGTACTTGTGATTTGGAGCGCGCACGGTCGACCTACAGGTAGGTTTCGACTTCCTTTCTATTTCGATTGAGCTTGAATGCGCAAATACTTGCCAACTGGAATGAATTGGAGGCATCTACCTAGTTGTACCTACTTACCTTTCCTAGATTCTATGTTTAGGCTTGAATGGTCGTATTTTCGAGTGTAGTACCATGCTAGTTGGGGTTTGTATGTGTTTAATGTTGTTATGAAATGATTATTGTTGTTACTTGTTATATAATGAGCATGTTTGGTCTTAGTGTAGGATTAGACTAGTGTTGCCTTAGACTTGCAATCCTCATAGCCTAGATCTCTTACGATGTCATATTGGATGGATTAGATCCATGTAGACTAGAGTATGAGCATTAGTTTAGACATTTATGCAACTTTATTGGTCTTCTGTATTCTCTCACTATTTATGCATCTCTGATGTGTTGCCGGTGGTTTTGTGCTTTCTCAGGTTTGGATTGTTCAGGTTTACAGCTTTTTGTGGCTCTTTGTAAGTGGACGTCGATCCGTGATGGCTTGGTATTGATTTATGGTATTTGAAATTCTCTTCGAACTCTACACCCCGAGGAGTGAACTGTCTAGCTAAGAGGCCTTGATATATGTGATGCCCTTCGGAATCAACACGCCCCTGGGTCACTCTTGCTAGCTGGGCTAGGAGTAGCCTAGCTGGTTGGGCGACCTAGATTGTTTCTCACTTTTGCAAGCAAGGCTAGGAGTTGACTGGACCACTGGATATGGTGGTTACTCGGGGTGGAAGCCTCCCTTTCACTTTATGGTACTCCTTTTTTAGTAGACTAAGTTATTATGTTACCTGTCGCGCTTATGGGGTCTTATTGGGTCTTACTTAAACTTGCGCACAAGTATACCTTATGGTTTATGGGGCCTAGTTAGGTTTAGTTTATTTGTACTTAGATTTACTATCGGTATGCTCGTGTGATTTCTTTCATATCGACTTTAAGCTCTGTTTGTGTCTCCATTCTATCTTTTCATATTGTCTTTACCTTTCTCGCTCAGTCGTCCTATAACACCTACTTAGTACCTTTGTTTTGGTTCTCATTCTATACTCTGCATCTGTTTTGTGATGCAGGTCCTAGTACCAGCTACCAACGGTGATTGTTCATGCCATCTTCAACAACTTTTGGGAACAATGATGTGTGTCCTGGATCAACCTTTTTCTTTTTCTTTTTTTTTTTTTTGATAAGATAACTCAGATCAACCTTTCTCCTTCTATACATATTTAGCTAGTCTTTTGCTTTTGAGACGACTTCGATTTTGGTCAACTTTTAAGACTTGTACTCTTGTTTTAGACAACTATGTACTTGCCGTTTCCGGATCTGGAAGGGATCGTTTGTATTTAGTTTTTGATTTGCTTCCACGTTTTGTCATTTTAGTTTTATTTTTGTTAGTTCTACGCTTATATTCATTACTATTCATTCTGGATTTGAGTTGGCTTACCTACTGATGGGTTTTAGTAAGTGTCATCATGACTCGAGGAATCGGGTAGTGACAGTAACAAGGTTATTCCAGGAGAAGCAATGACCTTCCAACATACATTAGTATCCTTAGATGAAAAGCTAAGGGTAGAATAAGAAAAGTCATGATGTACAAAAAAATTGTTAACTAAGTGATGGGCATTAAAGGGTATGCTTAAGAGGCTCCATGATATATATTGGGTTTGTAAATATGTATTGGTATCATTAACCCAAAAATAATTGCTTTTAGAAGAGATATGTTAAGAACCTATAAGAAAAGTGGAAAAAATATGATAATCAACAGGTGAATTCAATTGGGATGGAGTCATAGAGTTCAGGACAATCAATTAGAGAAAGCAAAGCATCACAAATAAACTGTAATAAAAAGTTAAGAGGCTTACTAATTATATCCAAACTGTAATATGAAAGAAGCAATAAAGAAATAGGATTTATCCCATTATTGTACGTCTTCTGACAAATAAAAACCATTGCTATTAGCTTCCATTTATTATTCGGGTGCACATCTTAGAGGATTATAATGCAGATCAGAAAAAAAGTCTTTGGAGAAGTAAGCATTGGATATATGTAAATAGAAGTGATAGATTATAGTTACAAGCAACTTAGAACTTACCGATGGTATAGCTATTATTTTACTGGCTGAAACAGAAAGACCAGTTATACCCCGCTGTTTTGATTTCCAGAAATCTTCACATTGAGCAGGCCATGATATTCATGCAATCCTGCTTGAAACAGGCTTAGGGGATCTTCCTTAATCTTGGAAGTCCCATACCTTAGTGGACACGATTTTGATGGAAATTTCCTGAACGAATCTGCATCACTTGACTACACAATAGTACAGCAATTTCAGGAAACTCTAAGTTGCTTACATAAGGGACTTGCAAATAGTCATGTCATCATGCTAGAGACATGACAAGAAAATCCAACCTTGTATGCATGATCATGTAGAGTAAGAGTATGTGCACTGCACTTATTCTGTTCTAAATCAGACTGAAGACGTTCACTAAGTTCTTCACAGAGCTCATTAAGCCACTTTTCAACCGAGAAACAAAGCAATGAAGTAGAAGGGGTCCATTTTAACTGGTAGATAAAAGAAGGGATCCAGAAGATGGGTGTTCAGTTTGAATAAAACTTACAGAAGCAACAGTTATAAGAGCTAGAGGTCCAGGAAATGTCTTTCCTGATCCATGACTGTTGGGAAGAAGGCATTCCTTGATCTCTTCTCCACTAATGCCCATTGCTATACTCCATAACTAGGAACTGTGCAAGGTAAGCACATTCTCCAACAACTATACAGTCACATACACAACTTTCTCTAAATGCCAGATTACTTACAAACGACAAACAACTACTTTCTAGCCTTAGATTCAACATCACGAGATCACATCCAGATTTTTTCGAAGTGAGATAGCAAGATAGAATGAACGAGTGGATAAACGAAAGCCTAGATAAGTATAAGATTCCAAACAGCAATGAACTGGAGACAAACTTCAATCTGAAATCTAAACTTAAAACCTAAACTTATATAATTTAGGAATTACATAGTTGTGAATCTTAAATAAACTGAAATAGATTCTCATCAAAACAAAACAGCTTTTGATAATAAGTCAAGTAAACATCAAACTTCCAGCTAAAAGAGATATTTTTAGATATTAGAACAGAAGGATGAAGCAGGTATTATCAATGAGAAAGGCTGAGTTCTTACAAAATCTCTAAACATACATCAAGCTAAATCGATTATGGATTAAAAGTGACAGTTCAAACTAAGATTTCAAGCATAAAGCTTAAACATTATAAACAATGAATACGCACAGAAATATTGAATGTCTTGATAACTGGATAGTCAGCAAAATCTAGGAAAAAGAAATGCTAATACACAAATTCAACGTAGAGCAAACTAAAGATTGATACAATAATACCTTTTTAGGATCAGTTTTCTAGGATGAATTGAAGACAACAAAACCCTCCACCACGAGCAACTAAAAACAGACTAGACAAATCAAAGACCACAAATCCTCCACCATGAGCAACTCAAACAGCCAAAAGAGAACTCAAAACTGACTAGACAACAAACCCTTCACCATGAGCAACTCAGTACAGACTAGACAAATCGAAGACCACAAACTCTATTTCAATGGATTATATATATAGGGAACAAATAAAGCTTTGTAGGGTGCCGGAGATATCAGATTTCAAACCGAAAGAGCTGTTGCAGAGACTAATTCCAAATTCTGAAAGGACTGTTACTGGATAGTGGCTCGATTGCAGGAATATTTAAGATTCAAGGATCGAAAGATTGTCCAGGAGAGAACTCGAGGATTCAATCAATGGAGATGAATAAAACAAGAGAAAAACAGAGAGAAGCAGAGAGAAAGTGAATATGTATATTTCATATTTTGTATGAAAATGTATTACACTTTATATTGAATTGAAATACAACTAAAATGAATCCAATTCTAACTAACTCTGTTATTTCGAGTTTTGTGCCTAACTAATTGTAACTACTTCCATCACTAACTAATATATGAAGATCTCTTTTTCATGTAACAAGGATCGTTGGGGAGAGGATAGAATGGAGAGTGAGAAGGAAAGAGAGAGGAGCTTGAATGGGCTTTGAGCGATTTCGCGCCTAATAGTAGTCCAATCTTTAGGGCTAAGTTTTGGGTTCATCCAATTACAAGCAAAATCCAAGGACCGGTTCCTTGATATATTTTCATCCACAATTCGAATTCTTTCAATATAATATGAGATGAATTGAAATAAATTAGGCCAGGTTCTTGAGAAAATTAAATAAAAAGGTATTAATTAAGTCTTGTTTTGATTTTTGGGGATAGTTGGTCAAATTCTCTTTAAAATGTAATTAAGTAAATATGGAATCAAATTATCATTTTCAAAACTTTCTAAACTTTTATAAAATACAAAAAAACACTTCATTTTTGAACTTTTATAATTCAATTTAAACCATTTTAAAAAAATAAAAAAATGATTTTCTTCTTCTCCCAAAGTTCTCTCTTTCGTTCTTCTTCTTCCTTAAAAATCTGAAAATTTGAATATCATCATTATCTTCCTCCTCATCTCCGGTCACGACTCTCTCCTCTTTCTGAACTGAAATCGTGTTCGACTTAAAATGGGTAAGTTATTTTTAGAAAGATTTTATAATTTTTGAATAATACTAAATTTTTTTCTTGGATTAATGAACAATAAATCATTCTATAGATCTGAAAGTTGAATAATGATGTAATGATATTTATTATTTATTATTTTTGAAAGAAAATCAACAAATCAAAAAAAAATCCTAATGTTAAAGAAATGTATATGTATTGCTAACATTCAATGAAAAGACTTTTGTTTTTGTTGCTTTTGTTGTTTATTTTGTGTCCATTTTGTTGATATGATTTTAGAAATATAGTCGTGTTAAGTTGTACAACCTATATTTCATTCATTGAAAGATGTATCGTATATTGCCACATTTTAGTGATATGTTGGTACATATTCCAACAGAGTTGCATATGTTGGAACATCTCACCTATGCGTTAGGGCAACAAAATGGTGATATGTGAAACATAAGATTAATCTATGACAACATAAAATTCATTTGTGGCAATAATAGATACATCTGTGGCAAGATAATGTTAATTTGTTCAACAAACTATCCATCTATGTCAACATAAGTATAAATTGCTATCCATTATTATTTTGTAATGAATTATAAACTCTCAATAAACTAGATTGGTCATGTTTTTTTTTACGCATCACCACTAAACTACAAAATGAATTAAACTTGAATTAAAAATGTATTTCACACATTAAAATTGAATTAAAAGAGAAATAAACATGAATGCAAAATGTAGCAAACAAAAGAGCAATCAATGATTCGTAAAGTGAATAAAATTTATATAAATAATGAATTAGACAAGTAATTTGATCATAACAAATGAAAAAACATGATAAATTGCCAAATGAATTAAATTTGAATTAAAAATGTATTACACACATATTAAAATTGAATTAGAATCGAATTAATCATGAATGCAAAATATAGCATATGAAAAAGCATTTTGTGATCTATAAACTGAATAAAACTTGTATCAATAATGAATTAAACAAACAATTCAGTTGTAAGAAATTAATCAATAAACTGCAAAATGAATTAACTTATATTAAAAGTGTATTACACAAATGCTAAAGTTGAATTAGAAGAGAGAATTAAACATGAATAAAAAATGTAACTGATGAAATACCAAACAATGATCTATAGAATAAATTAAACTCACATCAATAATGGATTAAACAAGTAATCTAATCGTAACAAATAATAAACTACAACATTATTTAAATTTGCATTAAAATGTAATACACAATATTAAAATTCAACTAAAATAGAAAATTAAAAATAAATGAAAAATGTAACTAACAAAAGACACGATAAACTGAATTAAATTTGTATTATTCTTGAACATAACATGTATTATATATATGTGTCTTCTAAATTATTTTGGTTTGTATCACTATGAAATGAGTAATGTTTGCAATATGTATTAAAAATGTAATGTGCATACATTATAAATGTATTATAGGTTTGTTACCAATGGTAAAGTTAACTAAACTTTCTTTAAATTGATAGACTCCTAACGATATTTTCAATTACGGTAGGAACAACCAATCCAAACTAATCACAAATTTTAAAATTCAAATAATTAATTCAAAAATTATAGTTTTATAATAACTATCAATGGTGAACTCTTGTTTCTATAATTTTAGAGATTTTAAATTTTTGCTAGAGAACATGATTTTATACAAATTTTTAGTTCTTATGTTCCTTTTCTCATCATGTTTTTATATATAGTGAACTATGAACAAAATTAATTTGAGAATAGTTATTCAATGAAAATTCTAAAGAAAGAAGAAAAATAATAAAAAGAAAAAGAAGAGGAAGAAAAAAAATGACAGAAAGAGACAAAGAAGAAAAGAGAAGAAAAAAGAAGAAGAAGCGAAGCGCAATTGTACGACTTTTTCAATTTCAAAAAAAATGTTATATTAAGTTAAAAAAAATTATATTGCCATAGATGATAAATATTCTTTTAATTTAGCATATTTATGTGATTTACCCTTTTTAAAAAGTCGCCAGTGTTTTCAACGATTTCCGCCACTCACCCGAAACTGCGTGTGTGAGCCCTTTTTCCCTAAAAAGATTTAACTTGAACGAGGTCCCTACTTTTTAAAAATATTCTTCTATTTTGTAAACCGTGGATTTATCGACGAGTTTGAGATTGGGATATGCAATGTGAAGATTTTGTAGGTATAAATACCTAAAGTTTGGTGCAAGATGAGAATTGCTCTTTTTTTAAAAATAAATAAATAAATATTTTACTATATTAATTTATGTAATATAGTTGAAATTTTAAGATTTTAAAATTTTAAATTTCAATTGTGAATTTTTGGACATAGAAATTTTAGAGATAAAATTGATATATTTGAAAAATATGTAATAGATATTATAAATCGCAATATTTGATAACTTAAAATATTTAAAAGAAATATAAAGAACATGACATAAAAGAAAACCTAAAAGGTATTTTTGCTTAATTATGCATGGATTCTTTTTGACTATTTTCTATTAAAAAAATTACAAAATAATTTCAAGATTTTCATTTCCTAATTCAAATTTCTCCATTTCTCTTTTCATAGAAAAAAGAGGTAGTTTATCTTTCTTCTTTCTTTCAAGTTCCTTCTTCTCATTAATTTCCTTTTTGACAACTATGTACTTTTACACATATTCGACTAGATATTTTGTACCATAATTTGATAACAATTTGGCATAACTCGAGCGTATATCATTAATTCCATACTTGACAATAGCAACTAAATTAAAAAGAAATTAAATCTATAGAAATTTCATTAAAGTTAAACCTCAGTAAAGGTGGTAATCCTGCTTAGGCGTGGGCGTCCCTTTTATTTTTTATTTAGCTAAAAGACACTAGAATTGAATCGAATATTAATGACTACTACTAGGCTATGAGGGTAATTAATTTATTTCATGTGTCACATAAATGTAGTTTACCCGACTTCTAATAATAGTTCACTGAATATGTTAATAAAAATATAGCATTATATATTACAATATATTACCTTAGATATTGTTGTAATATATTATTTATTAATATGAAGATTTAAATATTTTATTATAAAGTTTTAAAATATTTCAGTTACAAAGTAGCTTTTTCCTTTTCTGTAAAACTAAATTTAAATCATATAATGCACCCTAAAAAATCTTTTGGAACCAGAAGTTTAGCACCCTTGGGTCCTCCTGCTTTACTTGTGCCTCTTTACTTCATAAAAATAAAAATAAAAGGAAGACAACTTGTCTATCAAGGAGATGTAGAATTCAAAAACTTCTTTGTCATAAAGCTAAGTGTTGGCACAAACAGTCTTCATCAATATTATTTTCCTCGTTGATTTATTTGTCTAATTTTAATTTGATACGAATTTAAAGAAAATAAAGACGACATGCAGATTCTTATGAATTTTAAGAAAATAAAGTCGATATGCATCTTCATGTCTACTTTTAAAAAAGTAACATTTTGATGGCTTTTTCATGAGATTCAACGGGACTCGTTACAATTGGATCAATATTTGGCTTTTGAGGAGGAGCGTATCACTAGTTAGACAAGAAAATTTCTAAAATTGAGGTGACAACTTCAGTGAAAAGTAGTGGAGACACTGCACAATGGAGGAAGACACCTAACAAAATGAACTAGATATGTGACACAGATAAATATCCTCAATCTTTTTTTATAATTCAAGTACTTCTTTCTTTTTATATTCGAGGACGAACATGTGTAACAACTAGCAACCCTATGATATTTGTGTTTTCTTCATTTCTTTTTGTGTGACCCCTTCCCTAAACCTATGAGAATGGATGACATAATTTCTAAGGTGATCCGATGAACATTGAATGAGTTTTTTTTTGTTAATAAGCTCGAAATCAAATTGTGACAGTTCCATTCAGGGGTAGACCCACACTTCGCTAAGGAGTGTCAAGTGACACCCCTTTGCCTAAAAGTTACACTGTATATAAAGGTCAAATTTTGATTTAATAAACATTGCAAAAGTATTGACACCTTTTGGCATAGGTGAAATATTTAGTCCAATGGTTAAGGAATTCAATATTTTTTAAAGGTTATGTGTTCAAGCTTGGTCAGTTAGACTCATAATTATTTTTGGCATTATACGTAAATATTCCCTTTAACTTGGTTTCAAATTACATTTATGCCCTTCAACATTAGGTGTGCACAAGTAGACACTTAAACTCGTATAAAGTTGAACAAATAGATACACATGTCTTACATGTCATCCTACATGTCATTTTTTGTCCTACGTGGTATTCTACGTGTATTGTGCCATGTGGGACTCATGTGCTAATTTATTTAAAAGTTGAATAGTTAAAGTGTCGTTGGTGCATTATGAAAGTTAGAGGTCAAAGTTAAAATTGGAAAACAAGTTTAGGGTCCAATATATGCATTATGCCATTATTTTTTATTTTCTTATTATAACTATTGACACCCCTTCTTGAGAATCCTAGGTTCGCCACTGGTTCCATTAAGTTCGAAGAACATTTATCACTTAGATTGTTGGTTAGACCCCGAGATGTTTAATTCGGAGGGTCCTTTGATTTAGAATTTTAACAGTTGTTAATTGGTGCATGTACATCCTTTTTTGTGATCGTGAAAGATTGAAAGATTGAGTGCCTTTAATATGAGTTTTAATGTGATTCACCAGCAAAAGTCTTTATGTCATTTACCAGCAAATCTTTTATATTAGCTAATTCCGAAACTTGAAATATTTGCCTATGTTATCTTAAAGAAAGGCAATACAAAAAATCTTGACTTTAATTATAAAGAAAACAAGTTGGTATTCATTTTAAGAATTCGAACAAGTAGTTGGCATAAATTAACTGAGATTAAAGAAAAATATTCCATAATGGAAACAAAATAAAATGAGACTTGATGAAAATACAGCAACTTCAATGGGAATTCAGTTAGAGTTGCAACAAATAAAATTCATACATAATAAACTAATCTAAAAATTGCAACGAAAATGAACCAATTAGATGCAATATATTTTGAAATGGTAACTGATTAAAGTACTAGCCTCCCTTCAATATATTTTGAAATAGTAACTGATTAAAGTACTAGTCTCCCTTCTTTTCTTTTTTTCCTATTCGGTGTTCGGTATCCACATTGGAGTGTGACTAAATCCGAATTCGCACCGAAAAGTCCCACATTGGGGGGTAAAGTGTTTCCTAACTGAAGGAATATTGATTGTATTCAAGTGTTAAGGGAATACATAGGAGATATATATAGGAGATATAGGAAGGAGTACAAATCCTAATAGGACTAGGATTAAGGAGTACTAATCCTAATAGGACTAGGATTAGTACACAGTAAATACTAATATTATTTTATACTATTTATTTAATACTATCTGTTATTATCCCCCCTCAAGCTGAGCTGAGCGGAAGCGAACGGAAGCTTGGAACTGAGGTAATCGTGTTGTCGGCTCGGGAGAGGCTTGGTGAGAATATCAGCCGGTTGTTCTTCAGTGGGTACATACTGCACAGTCATGGTGCCGGCCTGAACTTCATCGCGAACAAAGAGACAATCGGTATCAACATGCTTCATTCTGGTGTGTAGGACGGAATTCTTGGCCACACAGATGGTTGATTTGTTGTCACAATAGAGAGCAGGAACAGTGTGAGTGGCGCGGAGTTCGCGAAGAATATATGTGACCCACATGGTCTCAGCAGCAAGAAGAGCAAGGGCGCGGTATTCAGCTTCAGTCGAGGACCGAGAGACCTTGGGTTGTTTTTTTGTACACCAGGAGATCAGGTTCGGCCCCAAAAAAACGAGAAACCCCGATGTAGATTTTCTGTCATTTTTATCATTCGCCCAATCTGAATCTGAGAAACCCCGAAGCTCCAAGTCCCCGGGTCGAATGAGTAAACCACGACCAAGAGTGCCAAAAATGTACCTGAGAATGCGTTTTAGACAATGGTAATCATGTTCACTTGGTTGATGCATGCGCTGAGCAACTCGGTTGACAGCAAACTGGATGTCAGGACGGGTAATGGCCAGATACTGTAGAGCCCCAATGAGGCTGCGGAAGTGGGTGATATCGGCAAAGGGGGTGTCGGCTCCATTCGTAGACGAAGAGACTGCCATCGGTGTTGGTTGACTGGTGCATTTTTCCAGTCCAGCTTTCTGCAACAGATCTCGAGCATATTTTGACTGATGAAGAAACAAGCCGCTGCCTGTCCGAGAAACCTCCATTCCCAGAAAATAATGTAACGGGCCAAGGTCCTTCATTTTGAAGGTAGTATGCATAGCTCGAGTGACATCCTGAATGAGAGCTGCAGTAGAGCCTGTAATAATGATATCATCTACATAGACAAGAAGAATGACTGTACCGTGTGCTGAATGTCGAGTAAACAGACTCGTGTCGTGTACGCAACACGTGAAGCCGAGTCCCTGGAGGAACGTTTTCAGACGTGTGTACCAAGCACGGGGGGCTTGCTTGAGCCCATACAGAGACTTCTGGAGTTTGCAAACATGTTGAGGGAAGCGGGGATCAACATAGCCCGGTGGTTGCGTCATGTAGATAGTTTCATCAAGCATGCCATGAAGAAAAGCATTGGAAACATCCAACTGATTGATGAGCCAATTGTTGCGCACGGCGAGTGACAGTACCAGGCGAATGGTTTCCTGCCGAATAACAGGACTGAATGTCTCGGAGTAATCAAGCCCATACTCCTGATTGTAGCCTTTAGCAACCAAACGAGCCTTGTACCTGGAAATACTGCCATCCGCATTGTGTTTAATTTTGTACACCCATTTACAGCCCACTGGGTGCCGCCCATGGGGCTTAGGTACAAGAACCCAAGTTTTCTGATCAGTCAAAGCCTTAAACTCGTCATCCATAGCATGACGCCAATAAGCATTTTTTGAGGCAACAGAGTAGGTTGTTGGTTCACTATCGGGAAGGGGTGTATTTGGTAGTATGGTAGCCTGAAAGGTTTTGGGTTTAAAGATACCGGCTTTGCCACGGGTTAACATGGGATGAGTATTGGGGGGTGGCACGGGCGGTGGTGATTCGGGGGTGGCCGGGAAGGACCCAAAACGGATCGGGCTGGAGATGTTGTGGGTATGGGGTGGTTCGGGTTGGTTGTGAGTGTGGGTGGTGGTTGCGGGTGTATTGTGGGTGACGGTCGAAGGGGTGATGAGGGGTGGTTGGGTAGTGGGTGGAGGTGTGGGGGAAGGTGGTGAGGGACCCTGTGAGTATGTTGGAAAAAGGGGAAGGACGCCAATGAATGATGTATTTGTGGAGGAGGAAATAGACTCGTAGGGAAACTCATTTTCGACAAATTTGACATGACGAGATATGTAGACTTTATGAGTTTGTGGGTCAAGACAGCGATAACCCTTGGAGGTAGGATGATAGCCCAAAAAAATACAAGGACGGGATCGGGGTTGTAATTTGTGAGTAATATGAGGGCGTAGCCAAGGGTAGGCAAGACACCCAAAGACGCGGAGGTTGGTATAATTGGGAAGTTCTTGGTAAAGGAGTTGATAGGGTGATTTGTTGGAGAGAGTGTGACTGGGCATTCTGTTAATGAGGTAGTTTGCGGTGGCTAGAGCTTCTACCCAAAAGGAGACAGGGAGATGAGATTGATGTAGAAGAGTAACCACCGTTTCAATGAGATGGCGATGCTTACGCTCAGCCACCCCATTCTGTTCGGGAGTGTATGGACAGGAGGTTTGATGTATAATTCCCAGGGATTGCAGAAACTGGCCAAAGATGTTATTGACATATTCCTTTCCATTGTCACTTCGAAAAAGTTTAACATGAGAATTGAATTGTGTTTTGACCATTTTTTCAAAAGTGACAAAGGTGGTGTATGCCTGTGATTTGTGTTTTAGTGGGTACAACCAAGTGTATTTTGTAAAATCATCCACAAAACAAATATAATAGCGAAAACCAGCAAATGAAGGAACAGCAGTAGGACCCCATAGGTCAGAATGAATAAGTTGAAAAGGTGCAGTTGTACGCTTCTCAGATAAAGTAAAAGGTAATTTATGAGATTTAGCAATTGAACAGGAGTCACAATTGTTTACATGAATGGAAGAAAAACCTAATTGAGACATTAAAGAATTTATTATTTGAGTAGACGGGTGACCCAGACGACTGTGCCACAACAGACTGTGGCCATCAGCCGAAAGAGCCACCGGAGCCACAGGAACGCTTTCTGAAACTGGGTGGGCAGACGAACTTGTGCCAGGAAGAACGTACAGACCATGCTCACAGGGGCCCTGAAAAATCACCCTCTTGGTAGTATTGTCTAGAATATGAAAATCATTAGAGGTCAACAAGAGTGAGCAATTATTGTCTTTAGTGAATTGGTGAACTGAAAGGAGATTGGTTTTAATAGAAGGGACGTGGGTAAGGTTACCTAGGTGAAAGATAGCGGTGGGGGTTTTAATGGTACCCGTGCCAGTGTGAGAAATATTAAGGGACTCACCGTTGCCAACAGTAATACCATTGGAGCCATGATATGGATTTGGAGCGTTAAGCTTGGATAGATCAGAAGTAACGTGCATGTTGGCCCCAGTATCCAACAGCCATTCAGAGGAAGGGCCGGCTTGAGATGCATAATTGGCACGGTTATCACTATTTCGGCTCTCCTCATACCGAAACCAGCAACGAACAGCGGTGTGTCCTGTTTTCTGACAGATTTGACAAGTTGGACGATCCCGCTCGTAAGTGCCCTGCCCGCCGCTGGAAGATGACTGCCCGCCGCTGCCGAAGGAGTGCAGGCTGTTGTTGCTGCCGTGCTGCTGACCGTCGTACGGCGGACGACTGCCCTGCCGACCGCCGCGCCCGCGGCCTCCGCTGTTTCTGCCGTAGCCGCCGCGGCTCCCCTGCCGGCCGCCACCACGCCCCCCGCGATAGTTCTGGCTTGCGGTGAGGGCGGTGGCCGGCTCCATAACAGCGGCTTCTCGGAGAAGAAGTTTGCTCTCCAGATCCACGTTGATTTCTTCACTTTTTAGCCACGAGGAGAGAGTATCCAGGTCAACGGGCGTTGGACTGATGCGAACCGCCTGTTTAATGGAGGAGTAAGCTGATGGGAGCCCCCGAACGACGCACATGACGAGATCTTTTTCGGGAATGATTTCGTTCACGGTGTCGAGGGCTGTGATGATGGTGGAGACCTCGTCTAAATACTCCGCCATAGTTTTCGTGCCTTTGGTAATTGTGTGGAGACGATCACGCAATTGAAAAATATGAGAGTGGGAAATTGATGCATAGCGTGTTGCGAGGGCCGTCCACAGGGCTGAAGCAGTTGTGTAGGATCGGACGTGTTTCTGAACCGTGGGAGAGATGACCGCAATCAAACATGATCGGATCTGGCCATCCACGGCTTTCCAGGCGGCATGGGCCGGATTGGTTTTTTCTGATTTGTCCGTGGCGGTGATGACTGCCGGCGGCGGTTCTGTGCTTCCATCGACGTATTTGAGAAGGTAATTGGCCTCAAGGGCTGTAAGAACGGTGATTTTCCATGTAGGGTAAGTTATGTCTGATAATTTTTCGGGAATCAGGGCATGAAGATGCCTGAGAAGGAGTTTAACGCCAGAAGGAAGTGAATCGAGAGGATCCACCTCGGTTGTCATGGCTGCCGCCGCCCAAGAGAAGAGAGGGAACGATCGATGCCCTAAAGAGAGAGAAAAAAAAAACCTAGAGAAAAGAAGATCTAGGTTTTCTGGCTCTTGATACCATGAAGGAATATTGATTGTATTCAAGTGTTAAGGGAATACATAGGAGATATATATAGGAGATATAGGAAGGAGTACTAATCCTAATAGGACTAGGATTAAGGAGTACTAATCCTAATAGGACTAGGATTAGTACACAGTAAATACTAATATTATTTTATACTATTTATTTAATACTATCTGTTATTACTAACAAAGGCGTTTCTGTACCCGAGGGGACTCGAACCCGAGACCTCTTGGTTAAGGATAACACCCTCCACCACAACCCTTGTTGGTGCCTCCCTTTCACTTTGACGAGGTTGACTTGAAGACGAAATCGTGATTGAGTCTTCATGGCCCAATTTGAAAATGTAAAGGAGAATATGAGTCTTATGATTCGAAGAAATTCATGTACAAAAGAATCAAACGGAGACTTTGCAAACTAATTAAGCAAATTAACTAATGCAACACCAATAAAATATTAACTTGTAAAGATAGATTAAACTTTAAGCATAACTTCAAAACAGAAATAATGATCGAAGAGCTAATCCCAGAAAAAAAGAAATAATCTGTAGGAGAAAGTAAAGTAAAGAAAATCAGATTTTTTTAAGACACATCACAGAATCAAACTTGAATTATCCTAAGAAATACCAAGCTAAGGTAAATCAGAAATTGATTCAATAACTAATGAGCATTATCATAGCTGGGAGTTTAATACCTTCTTAGCAAATCAACAACAAAAACACACCCAGTGAAATCTCACTAAGTGAGGTCTGGAGAGGGTAGAGTACACGTAACTAATACCACTACACGTAGATATATAGAGGTTGTTTCGGAAAGACCAGCCGCTCAAGTGTATCAAACTCAAGTACAGAAAGAAGAAAACATTGAAGAAAACCTACCATTAATAAGAAACAGAAGAACTAAGGCTGGCAAACGGACAGGACCGGGTCAACAGGACCGGTTTTACCGGAAACCGAACGGGTACCGGATTTTTTTTACCGGTATCGGATTTTACCGGACCGGATTTACCGCAAAAATCAACCTGTTCCACCCGGTCCGTTAGTAACCGGTTTGGAACCGGGTTGGACCGGTTTGGAACCGGGTCTTACCGGTTCATCGGGTAACTTTTTTTTTAAAAAAAAATTAATTATTTTAATTATTATATAATATTATATATTTATATTAAAAACTTCAATTGAAAACTTTAATGTTTATATAAGTTTGAAATTGAATTTATACTTTAAAGTTTATATTGAATTTAAAGTTTCAAATTGAATTTAAAGTTTTATATTGAACTTAAGTTTGAAATTGAATTTAAAGTTTTTTAAACTTTATATTCAATTTAAAGTTTGAATTTGAATTTTAACTTTAAAGTTTATATTGAATTTAAAGTTTTAATTTTAACTTTTATTAAAATAAATAAAAATTAAATTTATAAATTGCATGAATTAAATAGAAGAGACTATTATAAAAGAAAATCAAGGCGAATAGCCATATATTTATTCAAATAAATAAATTATACAATACAAATATTAGAAAGAGAATAAGAGTACATAATTTAGGAGGAATTGAATAGTAATTATTATACTAACAATTACAATTTTTTTTTTTAAAATTCTTCTTGTAAATTTAGTATCATTTGAAAAGAAAGATTTTTTGGAATTGGCATTTGTCGTTCTTCTTCCATTGCTTCCATTCCATCATCACTATTCTCACCAAATATTTAATCTATTTGGCTACTTAATAGTGGTAGTCCGGTGTTTTTTCTTTCGGCATTGACCCAATCTCGAAACAACACCGATATTTCCAAGCTATTCTTTGCTAATGAATATCGATGATCTCCAATTATAAATCTCGCCGCACTAAAGGCTTGCTCTGAAGCTACCAATGATGCTTGAATCACTATCACATCTCGAACAATCCTAGCAAGGGTCGGAAATTGATTTTCACGATTCTTCCACCATATTAATATTGGAGGTTGAAGCTGTCCTTCTTCATGCCTAATCTTTTCACGTGCCTGGTTGAAATATAAATCAAAATCATTATTAGTAGAAGATTCAAGCTCAAGATATTCATCCATCCAATCATCCGTATCATCACTTTTAGGCTTAGAAGATGAAGGTTCAACTATTGGAATATTTTTTCCATAACTTTATATGCATTATATAAATCTCTAACTTTTGTATAAATGCTACTTTTACATTTTTCAACACTAGGAGTTTCATCATCTTTAATTTCTAAATTTACATAAATCTTTTCAACCATTCTTTCAACACCTCTTTATTTATAATTTGGGTTGAAAGTAGTAGCAGTCAAATAGATTTGAGGAATAGGGAAAAAATATTTTTTGAATTTTTCAATCATAAAAGCAAGTGAATCTTTAAATTATTCTTTTCCTTTATATTTAGCAAATTCAGATGAAATAGCACAAATATTTACTAAAACAGAAGAAATAGTAAGATAATATTGACCAGAACATGCATTTGTTGCTCTATAAAAAACACTTAAAAATCAATCAGTTCTTTTGTATTTTGCCAATCTTCAAAGCCAATTCTTAAACTCGGATCCGCATTATGAGCATCAAAAACTAATTGTAGCGGTTCTTGATAAACATAAGCAACTTGAAGCATTTCGAATAAAGAATTCCATCTAGTGCATATTTCTTCTGGAATTTTTCTATATGCAAGTCCACATTCATTACAACGATTTTTAAATTCTGTAATTCTAGCTTTTACTTTAGCTTTAAAAATCCAATTACAAGCAAGTCTAATTTTTTCACAAGAAACTCCAAATTGAGAAAAACCATCTTTTACTATTAAATTATAAACATGTGCGGCACACTTAATATGAAAACAATCATTATCAATTGGACAAAGTCTAATTTTTAAATAATCAGCGGCTCTTAAATTATTAGAAGCATTGTCTAAAGTGAAACTCATTATTTTATCACATATTCCATAATATTGTAAAATAGAGCCTACTTTTGATTCTATATAAGAACCGGTTTTAGTTTCTTCAACATATTTATACGATAATATTCGTTTTTGCATGTTCCATTCATGGTCAATCCAATGGACAGTAAGTGTAAAATAATTGTTACCATTAGGACTACGTTCCATATCAGAAGTAATAGATAATCTACCAACATAATAAGCAAATAAACAACAAAGAAAATGAGAATATTCTTTTTGATATTTAAATTGATCACTTTTAATTGTATTTCTTGGAATACCTTCATAATCTGGGTTATACAATTCTCGAATATAATCTGGGTTATATAATTCTCGAATATAATGAACAAAACCAGGATGTGAAGGAAATGAAAAAGTAAACCACAAACAACAATCATTTTAGCTAATTCTATACGATCTTTTTCTTTACTATACGTGCGGTGTGTGCTTCGACTAGCCGGGTTAGACATATTTAATACACGTTGAACCATATTAGAACCTCCAACACCCATAAAACTTTCGGGTATGGGTGTTCCATTTCTATTAGCTCTTTCTATATCATCTAGGCAAGCAAATTCTTTATTACACTTTCGTAAATGTGTTCTTAGTCGTCCCGTTCCCCCTTGTGTACCCGTAGTTACATGTTTCATTACCAATTTATATTTAGTGCACGTAACAGTATTTTTTGCCTCATTTTGTATCAAAAATTTCCATACTAACGATCTTTTAACACGTACAACGGCGACATTTGAAAAAGTAGGTAAAGGGGAGACTTCGGTAACCGGACTAGTTGGGGTAGGGGTCTCTTCATCTTCCTCATTTAATTCTACTTCTTCTTCTAATTCTTCCTCAAAATTAATGTAATGTCTATTTAAAGACTCATGATCTACTTCATTTTCAGAATTAGATTCAATAGGTCTTGGTGACGTAAAAAAAGTTTCATTAACACAAGTATAATCATTAGTATTAACTAAATATCTAGGTGGCAAATTTTTAGAACAAGAAATACTTACTCCTCCCTTGTTATTTTTTAATTCCGACATTGGTCTTTTACCACTATTTCTTTCCGAATTCATGTTAAAATTTTGAAATAATTAGTATTATGAGAAAAACAAGCAAAATAATATAATAAAAGAGATAAATTAATAAACAAATAACAATTAAAGTTGATAGTTGGAACGAATGTACTAAACGTCTACGTAAAAGTAGACGTATGACCAAAGCCGGATTTGATAGATGCCTATTGTAGCTTCCGAAATTCAAACTCCAACTCAATATCACAATATAATAATTAATAATTTATTAGAGATTTAAAATTGAGACTTTGAGAGATTGTATAATATTGTGTAAGTAGTGAATTTGTGATCTAAAATGGAAAAAAAGGGTATATTTATAGTGTAAATGGGTTAGAAAGGGGTGGGGGTGATAGTTGACCGTTATGGGCCCCATCCCAACGGCTAAAAGGTCCCAACGGTCATAAAATGGCCACCTTAATTAAAAAAAATTATTGAGAAACCGACTAAACCGGTTCTTACCGGATCGGACCGGTCCAGAACCGGTTCTTACAGAACCGGTTCAACCGGATACAAAACCGGGAACCTGTCCGGTATACCAAAAGACTGGTTCCTTACCGGTTCAACCGGTACCGGACGGACCGGACCGGCCAAAAACCGGTCCGTTTGCCACCCTTAAAAAGAACTCAAGATGCATACCTGTTCAGAGATATCAATTCTCACAACAAATGATTGGCACTTAATCAACCCTTTAACAAGATAAAGTTAGAACAAAGTGATACTTCTAGCAAGGTGGTGGTCAGGCATATCCAAATAGAGGACAGAATGAGCTTTACCAAGGTTAAACAAAGTAAAAAAACATATCTCCAAGTATTCATGAAACTCGCAGAAACATATCATAGTTACAACTCGATGAAAACCTTAGACTGTCACAAATATTTAAAAGGAAAGCAAACTTGATTTAAGACAAACCATACATATTCTATGAATTATTTAATCATAGTTTCAAGCCTTTAGTTAATCAATCACCGGATAGAATAAAACAAACTATTCGTCGGAACTCCACAAGCTAATTGCAATGGTGTCCACTCCTCTTATTGAGAATATCCCTTTCTCATATATCTTCTTAAGACACCATTGCAATTAGCTTCCATTTGTTATTCGGGTGCACATCCCAGAGGCTTATATTGCAGAGCAGGAAAAAATCCTACGGAGATGGAAACATTGGATATATGTAAATAGAAGAGGATAAATGTAATATATTATAGTTACAAGTAACTTAGAACTTACATCTTGTAACACTACTATTTACTGGCTAAAACAGAAAGACCAGTTATACCCCATCCTTTGTTTTGATTTCTGGAAATCTTCACATTGTACAGACCAAGATATTCACTCAATCCTGCTTGAAACAGACTTAGGTCATCATCCTTAAGTATGCAATTTTAGGAATGAATTTGCATCATTTGACTGCGCAATAGCACAGACTCAAGTATGCAATTTCAGGAAACTCTAAATTGCTTACGTAAGGGACTTGTTAATAGTCATGTCATCATGATGGAGACATGACAAGAAAAGTCAACCTTGTATGCATGAGCATGTAGAATAAGAGTACGTGCAATGCTTATTCTGTTTTAGATCCGACTGAGGACGTACCCTAAGTTCTTCGCAGATAGAATACCAATGTAAATATAAACTAGATGTAAAAAACAGAACATCATTGCTTCTATTTTTCCTTAGATCAGTTATGTCTAACTTATAAAATAAGTATAGATCAGTGTCATGCAGAAGATGGGTGTAAGTTTGAATAGAACTTACAGAAGCAACGGTTTTAAGAGCTCAAGGTCCAGGAAACGTTGTTCCTGATCAATGACTGTTGGGAAGAAGGCATTTCTTGACCTCTTCCCCACTAATGGCCCTTGTGCAAGCAAAGCAAGACAAAGTCAGTAGGTCACAGAGGGACTATCTGATAAGACTAAAACTAAAGAAATAAATCTGAAGACCAAAACTTGTTGTCATTGGACACTTCAAATTGTAGTTGACCAATTCCGGCGATGCCTGGCCATCATAAACTAAATATTTCAGTTCACAGTTATTTTAGGTTTACATGAGATTTATTACTTAACTCCCCCTCCATTCAATGAAAATGGCAGGGTTTAAAGACAAATGTCAATCACCTTAGCTAGTAAGTAACACTATTCATTTAACAATAGAACTATATAAAACCCCTTCATTTTTTAATATTTTTGCAAAAAATGTACATATGTCATAACATACAAGAAAGAACCTGTGTATCATGATTTTTATAGTTAAAAAATGCTTTTAGGACGTTCTGTTGATTTGTAAATATCTAAGTCTAATTATTTATGATTTTATAGGATTTAAATTGATCTTATTAAATCATATCTGACATAAAATATCATCCCTGAATTCTCAAATCTGCTAGAATCAAGGGATCTGATTGCTAATTAGTTTAGTTTTGTATACTATAAACTTTTATCTCTATGGATAAATGAAATTGTACAACTTGGTGCCAAAACTTTCATGGTATCAGAGCTGCTTCATTCTTGTGTTGCTTATGACTAAAAATATTTACTGGATTACGTCAACCAACGACATCGATAGAAGCGAGAGTTCTATCAACGAAGTTCTAATGAACCAAGGAAGAGATTCTTCTCATTTTTCTTTTCAACTTACTTTGAAAGGATTATTTGGAATGGCACATTTGCATGTTATCGAATTCTTAGAAAATACCCACGGCCCACTTTGAGGGGAACTTTTTCTAATATTAGGCGAGAAGAAAGGAGGAGAATGTTATGCTAAAAATAGATCCGAATGTGGAAACAAAAATATAGATTATTGCGAAAAATGAAATGATAGGAAAAAGAAGTTGTGGTGTCATTTCTTAAAAAATACTGGCACACTCATGAGACCGGATGGAAAATCCATGGGTAACTGTTTAGCTGGAATAAAAAAAGGTCAGACAACCATGACAGTGGGGTTTTCTGTGTACCAACTAAGAATCTGGACTGAAATCTTATCTAGAAATGCCACCATCCACCAGGGAACAATTGGAGCTCTTGCACAAACTTCTCCAATCTCAATTCCAAATCGATAAACCTGATCCTAGATTCAACTCGTACTGTACCATCTAGTTTTGTGAGTACATATTCAACTAGTATTGGTTCTTGGATCACAGATTCAAGGGCTAGTGGTCACATGACATGGAATCCTCATTTTTTTTCTTGACTTATATTTCATCCACAGAAAATAAAAAAGTCAAAGTTGCCGATGATTCCTTCTCAACAATTGCTGGAAAAGGGACAGTTAAACTAACCCCCTCTTTTGACTTTTATTGATGTCCTCCATGCTCCAAAGTGCAATAGGTGAACGAAGAGCTATACTTCATGAATGATGGCAAAGACAAGCATTTTTCAAAACTGTCGAAATTCAATTTGGGTGGGGCTTCTCATAAGATCCCCTTTTAACTTGTGTAAGGCAGGGGGAGCAAAGAACAATCCATGAAATGAGAAATGAACTATAGCCGGTAGTAGAATATGACAAGAACAAATTAACGAAACCATTAGTGACAGATCAATAAACTGAGATTAGGCTGAACAAATTTTTATCTGCTTAGTGACATTTTAGGAAACATACAGATGTTTGAAGTGCCATTTGGTTGAACAAATTATTTGTTTAGTTACATTTAAGGAAATGTATCATCTCTGAAGTGAAATTTGACTAAACACACATTAACGATATTACAAGAACACAGAATGATAGAACAACAACTACATGTAATCAATGACAATATCAACCATATTAAGAAAATATGGTTCAAATGGCTCTGTTTTGCGGACAAAAAAAGTGTGCCAGTGATCTCTTTATATGTTAAAGCTTTACACAATAGCTAATAGTCTAAATCAACTTCGCAAATGATTGAATATATGACATTTAAAAAAAGAAGAAGAAAAAAGGGGAGAGATCTCCAAGAATAAAAAAGAGGCTTCATTTACCTAACAACAACTAGTCTTAAAATAGTAGTCAATACGCTGCAGATAGTTCACACAAAAAAAACCCATAAATTGAATGTAAATGACAATGTACTATAACCACTACTGACGTGCAAAATTTTCAGTTAAACTTACTACTAATAGAGCACCACTCGGAGAATGTGTGGTGAAGAAAAATCATATTGATTAAAGAAGAAAATTGAAGTGAAAATCGAACACTTATAGAACCTTGAACCAAACGAAACCTCAACACAAATCAACAAAAAAAAGGTTGCTCCACGGAAGAGAAAATTTACTATGTTGAGACCACAACTGCAAGCACAAAAAGAAGGAACAATTAAATGCAAAACTGGCAAAACCCAAATTTCTTGGGCAATCACTATAAATGATATAGACAATATTTATAAACCCCCTTTTTCTCGAAGCCCTATCAAACAAGATTGCAGGGCAAGCACCTAAACAACCAGCTTATTGAAAACTTCACTTTTAAATTTCCAAATCTAATCCTCCAGCAGACAAAACTCAAACTATTGTGATAAAAAAAAGTGAAAGCAGAGAACAAAAGCAAGCAAGAACACAAAAGGTAGATACGAAAAGATCCAGAACTAAGCGAGCACTTACCAGATTTCCACACCACAAGATAGACCTCATCACTTGGATCATCGCAAAACAAAAGCATCTGTACTAAAATCTGAAAATGCACTTGTGGGGAGACTTATTGTAGTTGAAAGCTTCCACTGAACAATACTTCAGACAACGAGATAAGGAGATCTCTATGACCAGGGAAGAAAATTGAATCAAAGAGCTAAATACTAATACAAGGCCTGAACTAAGGAAACTTCAACACTAAGACAAACAAGGCTGCTCCATTATAGGAAGACTTCCATAATCTTGAAAGACCCAATGACAGCAAGAGCAAAAAGAATGGAGCAGTAAAGTGCAAGCTGTGAAACCATGCCATATAGGGAATATCACTACAGATGCCACACAAGATTTGCATACCTCCCTTTGCCAGTGCCTGGTGATATCAACATTGTAGTGACAAACAAGATTGCATAACTCCCTGGACAGTGCCTAGTGAATCCAAACTACGGTGCAGGCGCAAGCACCAAAATGGCAAAGAAACAGGGTGCACAAGGAAAGAACACACACTGAAACGGAACTCCGGAATTACCAAATTTTGTTTACTACAAAAAAATTAAAATATTTAATTGCATGTGTAAATAATCAAAATCTCAATAGCAACAACAAATTAGCAATATTTCAATTCAAAAACTTAAAATAGATAGCACGTCCTAAAAGTCTAGAACTTGAATGAGAAAAAATATATCAAAAGTTAAAACAATGGTAGAAGTGACTCTGAAGTTTGAAGAAGAAGAAGAAGAAGGAAAAAGAAATCGAGGGAGAATAATCTGATGAAGAAATTAATAAATATGAATTGGTTGGACTTTGGAGTCGACGGAAAAATTTGGTTGGTCGCCGGAGGAGTCGAGTCGAAAACACTAAAATTACCTTTAGACTTTTAAAATCCTGAACTGGTAGCCTTTTTTTTTTAAGAAATTACAAAAGGCAACGCCTTTCTCACCTCTCGCAAGGGTCGCCTCGCCTTACCTCTCGCCATTGGCGACGACGCGATCGCCTTTCAAAACAAAATCAATTGCAATGATAAACATAAAAGCAGCAAGAACACTACGTAGAGGATCTCGTAGGGCCATAAGAAGATCTAAAATTGAGTTTGAGTACTTCTCAGGTGTCCATACAAATCAGGGATCTCTTCATTTGGATTATCCAAGAAAATAAGCATCTAGACTAATAACATTATGGTTTCAAAGTACAAACACACTAGTGGAAAATTTTATCATTGTTGAGAATTTCCACACAACAGTAGTTTTGATGAAGAAGGAAGGGACCCATTGATTAGGAAGAAAACTAAAGTTCATGCTCTAGAAGACCCAACAATTACATGCACAAAGAGACCATGTGGCCTACAAACATTCATCCAACCAACCTAAATCAAATGGTAGGCTAAATGAAATAAGAGAAGATAGGTAGCGAGAACACAAAAAAGTAGAGGAGTGCAACAGGGGCATCAAAAGATCCATGATTGAATTCGATTACACTTATCATGTGTTGTACATAACCATTTAGATCTCATCAGTTGGATAACCAAAGAATATAAGTATCTGGATTATTAAAAAAATCAAATATGGCAACAAAATACATGCTAGTGAGCAGTGTTGACAAGAGAAGACGGAACCATTATGTTTAGGGAATAAAACTGAATTGAAGATCTTAATAATCATTAGAAGCATCAACCAGGAAAACTCAACACAAAATTGACAGACCATGCCGCTCCATGAAAGAAGAATCTTTGACTTTGTAAGACCAGCGGCTGCAAGCACAGAAAGAATGGAATAGTAAGTGCAAAGTTGGTTCGCCTGTCCTATTCTTTCTGTCCTATTCCTCTCAACTGTCACCATACATGCATCGAACAGACAAAATCAGGCTATCATGATAACCAAGGAAAAATGGCTGAGAAGATAAGTTGCTAGGGCAAAAAAGCAGAGAAGCACTATCAAAGATCCCAAATTGACTTTTGACATTATCTAGTGCCCATAACACCATAAAAAACATCAGGATCATCAAAAAACATGATCATCTAAACTAAGAACTGAAACTGGTAGAGAACAACACACTATACAAGTAAAGAATTATCATGGATGACAACTTCTACACCGTACCAGTTTTAACAAGCTTTGTGAAAAGAATTATCATAGTTGACAACTTCTATACCGTACCAGTTTTAACAAAGGTTTGAGATACTAGAAATTTCAAGAATAGAACCAATACACTTATCCTTATAGAACCACTTGCACCTAGATGCCCCATCCATGTATTCTTGACAGCTAAGAATAACATTTACTGATGACCAAACAAACTAATGAGGTAAAAGCAGTTGATATGAGGAGACACATGATTAGCATCAAAATTGGCATTCAAGAGGGAAGTCAAGATATAAAATCCAAGATGATAGGTCAACTGTATGGTTGTGACACATAAGTCTACAACAGAGATCCAAGTAGGCATGCCTGGAGAGCTGAATTTCCAATCCTAACAAGCAAAAAGTCACAAAATGTAGAGGCCATAATCTTGTCAAGAATGTAATTATCTGTGATACTAAGGGCCAATTTAAAACCTTTATATAGTAGATTTTTGGAAGAATGTACTCATATAAAAGTTCCCTAGTAAAAATAATTGTAGTTGTTCGTTGAATGCACTCTTGTTCAGGAATCTGCTATGTACACGTATTCTGAATCAATAAAAAGGATTGCAATAAACTCCCACTATAATACATAAAAATATGGGAACAAATAAATAAATAAACAACACGTGAAGGAAATCAAGGATATGAATATTAGGTAACAGAAAGAAGGTAACAGCAAGAGCAGAAAGAGAATCATGAAATACACTGGAAGGTACCTATAATCATTCCCCTATTATCATTACCCATACCTGATGAAACAAACAACAATAACCAATCAATAAATTGGCCCCCAAAAAAAGAGTCAACAACTCCCAAATCCCCTCACATTCCTCCTCCGACCTTAACTTGTCTACATAGATAATCAAAGATTCGAAAATCAGAAACCTACACCCCATATTATAAGATTCGAAAGTAGATAACGTGAGATTTATATAATTTTGAGATAGACAAGAAATAAAAAAAATGGATCACCATAAGAATGTAAGAATCTAAATAAGAGGTTCATGGCAGCAGAATACAACACACATTGGTGTAAATAAAATCCCAATTGAGAAACTATTATACACCAGAAGTTATGACAAAGACAAAGGAGTCAATAGGGAAGAAAAATTGAAAATTATCTATACTCGTAAAAGACGGCCTAACAAGACCTCAACACATATGGACAAATAAGGTACCTCCATGAAAAGAAGAATTCACTGCTTTGTAAGACCCAATGGCTGCAAGCAAAGGAATGAAAGGAGGAGTTGCGTGCAAAGCTGACAAAGACAACATTGACAAAACCCTCTCTCTAAGCCTGATAATATTCAGATTGCAATGCAAGCACAAAAATGGCAAAGAAATAAGATTGGAAAACCCCTCTATTTGCCTGATGAAATTCAGATTGTAATCCAACCACAAAATGGCAAGGAAACACCGTGCACAGGAACGGACATTGGGCATCAACCTTCAACTGTCATCCATCCAACAAAAAAAATCACGCGTGGGTGATGCAAGAAAAAGGAAGCATAAAAGTCAAGGCAAAAAAAAACACCAAAAGAGAGGGTCTGACATGGACCCACTTGATCGGGGTTGTCAAAAGATTTAGGATTGAGTTTCGAGTATTTATCAGGTGTCGATAAGACTATACAACCATCAACAACTAGGAATCTCATCAACTGGATAATCGAAGAATATACACATCTAGACTAAAATCGAGAAATGGAGCAGAATACAACACACTTGAGTGCAAGAGAAACTATTTTAGCTGGCAAGTTCCATACAACATCAATTTCTGGCGAGAGAGGAGGGACCACACTGATTGGGAGAAAAAATTGAATGAGTATTGACCATCTCAGTACTCATTAAACATCAACATAAATGGCCAAACAAAGCCTTTTCCATAAAAACAATAATTCACTGCTCGGTAAAATCCTACTGCAAGCACAAACGAAGGGACCAGCTATGTGCTGAAAAAACACATATACCTAAGAAATGACAAGTAATGCAAGAGATCCTAACGATATCCTTCACCATGTGGTGCACAGGGATGCATACCAAATAAGCCTTAGAAGTTTCCAAACTAATTCTCTTTTACCGTCACCATGTGCTCTACACATTTATTCATCAATAAACAAAAAACAATCTAGTGTGATAACAAAGGGAAAACGGTGAGAACATAAGTAGTAGAGGGGCACTTTACAACACTATCATCTGGTGTGCATAGCACCACAAAAGACACCAGTATCATCAAAGAACATGAGCATTTGAATCAACAACTAAAACTAACCGGCAGCAGAACACACTAAACACACTTGTGAAAAGAATTATCATAGTTGAGAACTTACATATTTGTACCAGTTTTGAACAAAGCTTTGAGATACTGTAACATCAAATACCTTTAGTCGCAGGCCTGGGAACTGCTGGATCTTTCCTGATCACAAACATCGAAGCAAGAACTTGTTCCTGTAGAACCACTTGCACCTATATGCACATCTATGCACAACTAAAGCCAACTGTTCAAGTCTACTCATGATTAAACAAAAGAAAACTGCTAGGTTTCAGAGTAGCACACAGGGTGACACAAACACGTGAATTCTAACAACAAAATCGTCAGAATTAAAATCCCAAAATGTAAGCATCAGGACTAAAAGCTGAAAATGCACTTGTGGAGAGATTTAACGTAATTGAAAACTTCAATTTAACATCCCTTCTGACATTAAGATAAGGGGATCTCTATGGACAAGAAAGAAAACTGAATCAAAAACTTAGATACTAATACAAGGCCTAAACTCACAAAACTGCAACACTAAGACAAACAAGGTTGCTCCATAGAAGGAAGACTTCAATGATCTTGAAGGACACAACAACACCAAAGAAGGGAACAGTTAAAGTGAACGCTGTGAAACCCATGCCACATAGGAGAGATCACTAGAGATGACAAACAAGATTACATAACTCCCTTGCCAGTGCCTGAGGATATCAAAATTGCAGTGCAAGCACAAGCACCAAAATGGCGAAGGAACAGGGTACACACTGAAACCAAACTTTGAAATTACCAAATCTAATGTAATCAACAACATGCATCCAAACAAATAAAATCAAGTGTCATGACAAGCATAAGAGCAGCAAGAAACCAAACTATAGGAACTCTAGGGGCCATAAGAACATCTAAAATTGAGTTCTGGTACTTCTTAGGTGTACATGAAAATTAGGGTTCTCATCATTTGGATCATCCCTAAAAAACTTGACAAAGAGAAAAGGGGCTCGTTGATTGGGAACAACAATTGAACTGAAGTTGTTCATGCTCTGGAAGACCCAACGGTCACATGCACAAAAAGAACATAACATGTAAGTGGAAACCCATACCACGCAGGAGATATCACTAGAGATGCCAAACAAGATAAGAATGCAAAGCACCCTTTTCTTGATGCCTGGTGATATCCAATATCCAGATACCAGTGCAAGCACCAAAATGGCAAGAAACATGATCAACAGAATGCACACCGAAACAAAACTACAAAATCTCCAAATATTATCCTCTTTACTACAACCATGTGGCCTAAAGACATTCATCCAACCAAACTAAATCAACTGGTAGGCTATACGAACTCGGAGAAGGTGAGTAGCGAGAACATGAAAAGCACATGAGTGCACTACAGGGCCATGAAAAGAGTATGATTGATTTGAATACACTCATCATGTGTTGTCTATAACCATGGAGATCTCATCAGTTGGATCACCAAAGTACCTAACCATTTGGATTATTAAAAAACAAATATGGCAGCAAAATACACAACAGTGGAGAGAAGGGAACCATTCTGATTAGGGAAGAAAACAGAATTGAAGATCTCAATAATTTTACGAAGCAACGAACAAAAAACCTCAACACAAAATTGATAGACCATGCTGCTCCATGAAAAGAAGAAATTGTCCCTCTATAAGACCCAGAAAGATAGAACAGTTGAAGTGCAGATATAGTGAAGACCTTACCACCTCGGAAATCACTACAAATACCAGACAAAAGGGAGAACTGCTTTCGGAGATTGATAATCTCAAGATTGTAGTGCAAGCACCAACACGGCCAATAATCAGGATGCACAGGAATACACACTAGACACCAATGATATACCGTGGTTTCACGGTATTTTTAATGCTTTTTCCTTAAGTTTAGTGTGTGTCCAAAAGCCTTTTTGTATTAATTTTTATGTAAGTTTCTCTTTATTTGCAGGAAATCTGTCTAAAGTTGAACGCGGAAGCTTTTGAGCAAGAAATGCATAAAAGTACCACCTAGGGATCTTGTGACGGTCCGTCGTACCTGTGACGGTCCATAGGTGGCATCGTAGTGAAGCTGCTGAAGGAAGATGGGGAAGTCTGAGCAAGTGTGGGGTTACGGAGTGCGTGACTGACGGTCGTATCCATGACGGTCCGTCCTGCTGGTTCGTCATGAAGATCAGAGAAGTAGTCCCAGTCCCCAAATTCCAAGAGTTTAAGTGTTATGGAATGGAGATCCTCGACGGACCGTTGTGCCTGTGACGATCCGTCATACCTGCCATCGAGGGTAATGAAGAGAGCAGCAGAAGAATTTTCAAAGTATGAACACATCATCTAGTAGTAATTCAACCAATAATCAAGTCAATTGAAGTAATATAACCTAATTCATATCTAGATCATAACCTAGGGTTAAGGGGTAGAGGTCATCTTCTACAAACTAGACAAAACCAACAAGATATATCATAAATAGGTTTGAATACATTTTAATCTATTCATAATATCCAAAAGAAATCATAAACAAATCAATTCATAACATCAAATTCGAGATTGGATGAAACCCACTTGAAAACTCAACTTTTGAAATCAATTTGATGGAACCCTTTGATGAAAGAGGTTTCAAAGGTGAATTAGATAGCATACCTTACTAATTGATTAAGATTGATGGTGAAACTTGACTCTTTCCATACCTTTAACCCTCCCCTAGCTTGGTCTTCAATGGATTTCTTCACTAGAGAGAGAAGGAAGAGAGACGACACAACGTTTGGGTTTGTGAGTTATAAGAGTTTCTTTTAGTCTTAATTAGGTTAGGAATTTATATAGGGTGTTAACTAAGTATTTTAATTAATTAATTGGAAATAACTTAAAACATGCAGAAAATCTTAGCCCTCACAGACGAGACCTCGACCAAAGGTCTGTCTATGAGTCGACGACCTGCCCCCCCCCCTCGTGGTGCACATCCATAGGTAAGTTCAGAGACTGGTCCAAATGGACCATTAGCCAAAGTGTATAATTATTTGTTGAACGATGGCATCTACAGCCCATCGATCCACACAGGTTCCGTCAACTCCCCTAGTGGGTACACACTGCCCAGGCAGTGCTTTTGACCCCAAAATGAAAGGGTCCTCCTCAAGGGCGTTTGGTTAGTCTTTGGGGAGTCGTACCCGGACGTTACGACCATGAACCAACTTAAACACATGTTAGACACCCTTCCAACAAATTTCATGAATGTTATACACCTTTCCTCCAAATTTCATGAATTTCCGACTCCTAAAAGCTAGTTAAATAGGCTAAGGCACGCTAGTACCTCCTTGAACTAGTTTTCGAACGACATGGACATTTGTGGACGTTTTGATTTCTAGACTTCCTAAATGACTTGTAATCATTAAAATGGACCTTAAAACAGCGTCTACACTTTATGACACTTATGTTAGGCTCTAGAACACGTCTTGGATCATCGAAGTGTTACATTATCCCCCCTTAGGAACATTCGTCCCCGAATGACACTAAAAATATTTTGATGAAAGAAATAGACTCATGAATAGCACCCCCAACCAAAGAAAATACATAACAACATTATTTACAACACCAATCATATCATTTACACAAGGAAATACAAAAATTTCAATTCCCCAATAAGGTTAAATATTACATTATGACGAACATCCTTCTCACAACAACAAGAGCTCAACATAGCATTCATGAGTCAATTGTGCCAAAGTAAAACTTATCAACATGATACATATCTTTCATAAAGACTCACCATATCAAAATGCACAACGTAACTCAAAACAAGCAAAATTGCAATCATTAGCACATTCCACTGTAAGTCACTATAACAACATCCAAATGCACATTTTTCAAAACTTCACTAAAAATCAAGAAACTTTAATTTTTAGTCATTATTTTCATTATTAGTAATAAAAATTAACCTTAGTTATCAAATAGATCATGTCGGCCTCGGCCTCCCATGTTGCACCCTCAACTAGGTGATTCTTTCATAACACCTTTACAGAAGTCACCTCTTTATTCCTCAATTTCTTTACTTGTCTATCAAGGATTTGAAAAGGAAGTTCCTGATAAGAAAGATTATCCTTCACATCAAGACCCTCAATAAGAAGAATAGACTCGGGATCACCGATTCACTTCTTAAGCATGGAAACATGGAAAACCGAATGAACCGAAGCCAATTCACTAGGAAGTTTCAATTCATAGGCAACCTTACCAACCCATTGCAAGATTTCGTAGGGACCAACAAAACGAGGATTCAACTTCCCTTTCTTGCCAAATCTAACCACCCTTTTCATAGGCAAAATTTTCAAATACACATTATCAATTTCTTCAAACTCTAAATCCCTTCTCCTATATCGACATAAGACTTTTGCCGATTATAGGCCATTTCCAAGTGATTCCTTATGATATAAACTTACTCCAAAGTCTTAAAAATCAAATCAGGACAAAAAAGCGAAGTATCACCCACTTCAAACCATCCAATAGGAGACTTAGACCTCCTACCATACAAGGCTCCATAAGGAGCCATGGATAAAGACGAACGAAAACTATTATTTTAAGCAAAAAAACCTAAGGAAAATGCTTGTCCCAATTTCCCTTTAAATCAATAATACAAGCCCTAAGCATATTTTTAAGGGTTTGAATAGTACGCTCCGCTTTACTATCCGTGTGGGGATGAAAAGTTGTACTTAACTTTACCTTAGTACCGAACCCTTCTTGGAATGATCTCCAAAACCTAGATGTTAATTGTGCACCCTGATCCGATATGATGGATAAGGAAATACCATGGCGACATACAATATCATCTATGAAGGTCCTTGCATAATCTTCCACCGAATAATTAGACTTGATGGGAATAAAATGAGCGGACTTGGTCAACATATCCACAACCACCCATATAGAGTCATATTGCCTTTGAATCCGAGATAAACCTTCTACAAAATCCATATTGATGTCTTCCCACTTCCAAGTAGGAACTTGGATTTCTTAGTAAGCCACCCAGCTTTTGATTTTCGGCTTTCACTTGTTGGTAATTAATACACTTAGCAACAAATTCCGCTATGTTCTTCTTCAAACCTTCCCACCAAATTACTTCTGTAAGGTCATGGTACATTTTTTCGGACCCGGATGAATGGAGTAATGGGACCCATAGGCTTCCTCAAGGATCCGGTTCCTCAACCCATCTACATTGGGAACACACGATCTTCCTTGATACCTCAAGGCAGCATCCCCCCCTAAGGAGAATGACTCATTAAGCTTACCAAGAACCAATTCCTTTAACTCCATCAATGGTTGATCAAGGTGTTATTTGGACTTCACCTCAACCACCAAGGATGACTCAGAGTTATGATGGACCATAAAACCACCATTCAGAGAATCTTCCAACCACACACTCAATTTAGCCAACCTATGAACATCTCTCACTAGGTCTTTCTTGGATTCTTCTATGTGAGACACACTACCCATGGTCATACAACTTAGAGCATCTGCAACCACATTGCCCTTGCCGGGGTGATAGAAAAAAATCATGTCATAATCTTTCAACAATTCTAACCACCTTCTTTGTCGGAGATTCAACTCCTTTTGGGTAAACACATATTGGAGACTCTTATGGTCGGTATATACATCAACATGGACGCCATACAAGTAATATCTCCATATTTTTAAGGCAAATACAACGGCCGCTAATTCAAGATCATGAGTTGGATAGTTTCTCTCATGCACCTTAAGTTGACTAGAAGCATAGACTATTAATTTCCCATGTTGCATAAGCACACACCCTAAACCCACTCGGGATGCATCGCAATACACAACGAAACCCATTGTACCCTCCGGTAGAGTCAACACTGGAGCGGAAGTAAGTCTATCTTTCAAGATTTGGAAGCTTCTTTCACATGCCTCCGACAACTCAAATTTCTTACTCTTTTGGGTCAAAGTAGTCAAGGGAGATGCAATGGAAGAAAAACCATCCACAAACCTCCGATAATAACCCTCTAGACCCAAGAAACTCTTAATGTCAGTTGGAGTCAATTGTCTAGGCCAATTTTTCACCGCCTTAGTTTTCCTTGGATCAACCTCAACTCTCTAACTAGAGATGATATGACCAAAAAATGCCACCGACCTCAACCAAAACTCACATTTATTACAATTGGAAAATAATTGATTCTCCTTAAGCACTTGTAACAGCACCATCAAATGGTTCATGTGATCAGCCTCATTTTTTGAATATACCAAAATGTCGTCAATGAAGACAATGACAAATGAATCTAGGTAACTTCAAAACATCCTATTCATTTAATCCATAAACGTTGCTGGGGCATTCTTGAGACCAATGAACATTACTAAGAACTCATAGTGACCATATCTAGTTCAAAATGTCGTCTTTGGTATATCTTCACCTCTCACCCTAAGTTGGTGATACCCCGATCTCAAGTAAATCTTATAAAAGTAGCTTGCCCCTTGGAGTTGATCAAACAAGTCATTAATCCGAGGAGAGGATACTTGTTCTTAATAGTGACTTTATTGAGTTGGCGGTAATCAATGCACATTCTAAGGGACCCATTCTTCTTCTTCACAAACAAAACCAGAGCACCCCATGGAGAAATACTAGGTCTAATGAAGCCTTTGTCTAGTATATCTTTGAGTTGAGCCTTCAACTCTTTCAATTCGGCCGGAGCCATCAGATAAGGAGGAATTGAAATAGGATTTGTATCCGGTAACAAGTCGATACCAAATCAATTTCCCTTTCGAGAGGAATACCGAGAAGATCATTAGGAAAGCCTCCGGAAATTCTCTCACTACGGGGACCGACTCAATGGGAGGAATTTCGGAGTCTAAATCTTGGACTCTTACTATATGGTATAAACACCTTTTAGAGATGATTTTGATTTCTTTCAAACAAGATATGATACGACCTCTAGGAATAGAATTTCCCCCCTTCCACTCTAAAATGGGCTCATTTGGATAGTGAAACTTCACCACCCTCGTTCTACAATCTATAGAGGCAAAGCAAGCATGCAACCAATCCATACCCAAAATTACATCAAAATCAAGCATATCAAGTTCTACTAGCTCAACATAAGAAACTCTATTGGGCAACATTATCGAACAATTTCTATACACCATTTTTTCAATAATTGACTCACCCACAGAGGTAGACACTAAAAAGATTCATGAAATATATCGGAAAAAGTGTCAAACTTTTTAGATACTAGAGGGTTAACAATGATAAAGTAGCACCAGGGTCAGGAAAAGAATATACATCAATAGAGAAGACTTTTAACGTACCAGTCACCACGTCGGGAGAAGTCTCTTGCTCACCCCTAGAGCGGAGAGCATAAAAGTTCTTCTTAGGAGCCTCATTTGAACCACTTGCTTGAGCTTGACCACTACCGTTGTCTTGAACCCTCACAGTAAGTCAATCCCTAACCTTGTTCCCACTTTTACCACAACCAAAACAATTTTCTGTTCCCTTGAGACAATTGCCATAGTGCTTCTTGCCACACTTTTCACAAGTTGGCTTCTTGGTTGGTGAACTAGTATCCCTTCCCTTATTAGGCTTAGGGTTAGACACCCTATCCTCCCTATCCTTAGGGAACTTTTAAGGAACTTGATTAGAGAACGACTTTTTGAACCTAGGCTTGTCTTGTATCTCAAGTCTTCCATTTGAAGAACTACCATCAAACGATCTTTCCCTCTTGGCATCTCTACTCTTTTTCTTAGTCGTTGTCTCTTCTACATGTTGACCATGAACAATAAGAAGAGAAATGTTCATATTGTCATTTAGCTTAACCGAATGACACTCCTCTTGCAAATCATCTCACACCCCCATCAAAAAACGACTCATTTCATCCCTAGGATCGGAAACCAAAGAAGGAGCATGTTTTGACAATTTAGTGAATTTCAAGGAGTATTCAAGCACACTCATACCTCTTTGGAGAAGGTTTGTGAACTCGACCACTTTAGTTTCCCTCTTCTCCCTAGGAAAGAACTGATCAAGGAAATCCTTCTTGAACACTTCCCAAGTCACGAGTCCACCGCTTAAAGGCCTATTATCCCTCCATCAGACGTGTTTAAGCCACATCCTTGAGTTGATAAGTGGCTAACTCATCCTTTTCACTAGTAGACCACCCCATAGCATAAAGGATCTTGTAGATTTCATCGATGAACTCTTGGGGTTCTTCTTCAACCTTGGACCATAGAAAGTAGGAGGATACATCCTAGTGAAATCCCTTAGACGGGAGGCCATGGTAGCAACTTGTTGGTGTGCTTGGGGTACAACCTCTCGATTAGCTTGGGTCGTCATGGCTTGGGCTTGAGTAGTGGCGGCTTATGCTTGGGTAGTAATGGCTTGGTCCATTTGGAAGAGAGTGGGCCTTATGTTCTCATCCGTCAAAGGAGGATGATTCAACGGGGATTGGTCATCATTAACATCTTCCTCAAGAGGAGGAACTTGATCACCGTGGGGAGGAACTCCCGCATTGGAAATCTCTTCTTCAATTCTTTGTTCCGCATTCCTTCGAGTATTCATTGACTATAATCATAATAAGAGGATTAGATTCAAAAGCATACAATAAGTATACTTTAGTGTCATGGTATTGGATTTCCAAGAAAGTGAGAGTTTCCTAAGAATCATATAGATTCCTATTCATAAGTGTGGCACGCTTCACAATTATGAATACAAACCTACATAGACGTGGTTGAGAGAGACATCGACTCAAAGATATTAAACCTCAAGCTCGGATACCAAGTTTGTCACATCCGAGAACACCCCCTAGACGTAACCGGCGTCGTCGTCCTCTTTGAGGACTAAGACTAGCCTCTTAGCTTACATCATTACATTCATAGGTCGAATTTAGCGGAAAATTTAAAATTTTTCATTACTTCTACTTGGAGGTTTACATAGAATTCTACGTACACATAATATATATATATATATCGAGTATACATAGACCCTTCGTATAGGAAGATTACTTATTCTTCTACTTTTATTGCACATAGATATATAGAATATAACATAGTCTCAAAATAGTCGTCTCATCTCATAATCATTTAGCAAGAGTATATCAAATTGGACCTAGCCCATATATCAATTCAATAAGACTACATATAGGTCATACAAATGTTTATTACTCAATTGAAAGGAAAGAAACATCAGAGTCTTAATACTAAAACAACTTCATAGCTTGATATTGTTTTGCCCTCGGAAAGTGAGGACCTACCCAACTAGGATGATCAAGAATTCCAAGTCTTCTTCAAAGTCGTCTCAATAATCCCTTCAACGATCGGAACATAAAATGTTGGGGAAAAGGAAGAAATGAGTTTAGTACACCAGTTGTACTAAGTATGAGATCATATGCACACATACTATGAAAACATGCTAAGAAAAGGGACATTTCAATAAGCATGCACTTTTCATTAAAAACCCTTATGTACATTCAACAAGACTATACCAACCAATAGGACATGTTCATTAAGTCATAGGCATGTACATCACAAGACCAACAACATCAAAACAAGTCAAGTCAACATGCATATGATATAATTGAATACATATTCAAGTAACCCTCTTATCAAGTCATAATATCAACAAGCATGAATAAGAGTTCATTATAACGTAACAAAAACAAGATAATTACTCATGAACCCCTATCAAGTCAACAAGTGCAATGACCAAGCAAAACCTCATAACCTTACTCAATCAAGTAACCTAACAAGAATCATGATCAACTTCCTACTTCACATAGCATAGCATTTACGATTACATATCATTTTACTTCAACAATATAGACCAGCACATATTCATAAGTGAAACTAATCATCATATAGTATCAAAAATGTACAAGTTCATCAAGTATATATCATATATCATCATACGCAATTTCATTCATAAGAACATCCTCCTAAGACTCCCCTCAATGCTAACTAGTGCAATGTTTAGGTAGAGTCTCATACCCCTACCTAGCCTAAGCTAGACCCCTTAGGTTATCTTAGTTAGAGTTCATTTCTTTAGTTCATTTTACCTTTTCGGAAAATCTTTTCCTAACGACATAAACCGCATGAGCTAACGTGGAATCCGGTGTCATGGAACGCTACACCGAAAGAAAACAGACTACTTGCCAAGATAGTACCAAAACATGAACATAGCAACTACATGGATTCACTCACTAGTATTCCTATGGGGGCAACATAGTTCAAGAACTAGGAGATATAGTTGGGACCTTTTTTAAGCTACATGCATTGTAGTCTCCAATCTCAAGATTGCATCAGTGATCCTACCTTCCCTATGTGGGAAGGAACACTCCTCACTCTAGTTCACGTGGTGCTAAGCTAGAGACCATTTTGAAATTTCTTTAATATCTTTATTAATCATCATAGTTAATTGTAGGTCGTAGGGTCCAACTCTTGTATACTATTCATCATCATAGATCAATAAGAATTGCATGAGTATTCTCCTTTCACTACCATTCATATAGGTGAGTTAGCACATTAACATTTTCATATCATGATAAGGCACATTGGTAAATCATTCATCATCCTTATAACACTTACATCTTAAGCCAACACCTCACGAATCATAGTCAAGACATTTCAATTCAACATCATATCACCCTATCAATCCTAATACAAGGCATACTTCAATACAACATCATGACTTAATAACAATCAACCATAATTTGTAGTAAAGAATAGGGATCATAAGACTTACCAAGTCTCCTTCATAATTAATCATCAAGGTCTTACCATAAACTCTTAATTCAACCCAATTATGGCGTAATATCAACATAATTCAATGAACAACATTATAACAAGGCTAAAAGAATCACTACGTCACTGTTCAATATTAAATCATAGCTTAAGACAAGATTCTTAGGTCAAACTCACAACATACTTGATAACCTAGATCACTTCTCAAGAACTAGCATGAAAGGACTATAAATCACCCTAATTCATTCATGATTAGTATAACCTCATAATCTAGTAGTAATTCAACCAATGACCAACACAATTGAAGCAATATAACCTAATTTTTATCAAGATCATAACCTAGGGTTAAGCGGTAAAGGTCATCTTCTACAAACTAGACCAAACCATCAAGATATATAATAATTAGGTTAGAATACATGTTAATCTATTCATTATATCCAAAAGAAATCATAAACAAATCAATTCATAACATCCGTTTCGAGATTGGACGAAACCTGCTTGAAAACTCAACTTTTGAAATCAATTTGATAGAACCCTTTGAGGAAAGAGGTCTCAAAAGTGAATTAGATCTCATACCTTAATAATTGATGAAGATTGATAGTGAAACTTGACTCTTTGCATCCCTTAAACCCTCCCCTAGCTTGGTCTTCAATGGAGTTCTTCACTAGAGAGAGAAAGAAGAAAGAAGGAAGAGCGCTTGGGTTTGTGAGTTATGAGAGTTTTGTTAGTCTTAATTAGGTTAGGACTTTATATAGAGTGTTAAATAAGCTAATTAAACCTCCCTAATCCCTTAAAAAATTAACTAACACTTTCATTAATTAATTATAACTAACTTAAAACGTGTAGAAAATCTCAGCCCTCAGAGACGAGACCTCGACCAACGGTCCGTTTGTGAGTCGACGACCTGCCCCCCCCCCCCC
>NC_028637.1:49736348-49736855 GCF_001406875.1 Solanum pennellii
CCCCCCCCCCTTCTTTGGTGAACATCCGTAGGTAAGTTCAAAGACTGATCCAACCAGACCATTATACAAAATGTTTGAGTGTTGGTCGAAGAATGGTATCGACGCCCTGTCGATCTACACACGTTTTGTCAACTCCCCTCGTGGGTGCACCCTGCCAAGGCAGTGCTTTTAACCCCAAAACGAAAGGGTCCTCCTCAAGTTTCGACCATAAACCAACTTAAACACATGCTAGACACATTTCCACCAAATTTCGTTAGACACCCTTCCACCAAATTTCATGAATTTCCGACTCCTAAAAGCTAGTTAAATAAGCTAAGGCACGCTAGTACCTCCTTGAAGTAGTTTCCGGACGTCATGGACGTTCTGGTTTCTAGACTTCCTAAATAAATTATAATCATTAAAATGGACATTCAAATAGTGTCTACACTTTATGACACTTATGTTATGCTCTAGAACACGTCTTAGATTTTCAAAGTGTTACATTATCCCCTCCCCCCCCCCCCCCCC
>NC_028637.1:49736864-49739801 GCF_001406875.1 Solanum pennellii
CCCCCCCCCCCCCCCCCCCAAGGAACATTCGTCCCCGAATGACACTAAAAACTTTTGAAGGAAGGAATAGACTCAAGACTAGACGCCCCAACTAACAACAATACATAATAACATTAGTTACAACACCAATCATATCATTTACACAAGGAAATTCAAAAATTTCAGTTTCCCCATATAAGGCTCAACATTACATTATGAGGAGCATCATTCTCACAACAACAAGAGCTCAACATAGCATTCATGAGTCAATTATGCCAAAGTAAAACTTATCAACATGCTACATATCATTTCATAAAGACTCACCATATAAAATTTACTCAAAACAAGAAAAAAAATTGCAATTATTAGCGCATCTCACTGTAAGTCATTGTAACGACATCCAAAAATGCACATTTTTCAAAACTTCACCAATAATCAAGAAACTTCAATTTTTGGTCATTATTTTCATTATTAGTAAGAACAAGTTACCTTAGTTATCAAATAGATGAGGGTAACGGGACTTAATGTCGCCTAGACATCCCATGTTGCACCCTCAACAAGGTGATTCTTCCATAACACCTTTACAGAAGCCACCTCTTTATTCCTTATTTTCTTTACTTGTCTATCAAGGATTTGAACAGAAACTTCCTCATAAGAGGGCAGGCAACCCTAGAGCTATATGTGGCGCGGGACGCCACCTCGTAAAGTTTATAGGAGGGTTTGGGGCACTTTGGCTGAGGTATCGCACCAGGCCTCAACCCAGATAATAGTTTTGTTGCTCGTTTTCTCACCTTAATTCACAAAGAATCAAACGGTTTCCTCTCCAATTCTTGGATTCGATTACGTAGCTTAGTTACACTCGAATATACTGAAACAACACTCAGATACTCAATTTCATCTCAAGAGATTATCAAAACCCCAACACAACAAGATTTAAAATGAACTCGAAGAACACCTATCAAGAACTCTAATTTTCAACTTCAAGAATGAAATTTTGCTGAAAATAACATGATTGACGTATGGATGGACTAACCCTACACTCTAGAAGCTTACATACCTCTTAGGGGTCAAATCCATGGTGAAGATCAACGACATTACGCAATAATCTCGATAAACCCTTGACACTCAACTCTGTTCTCCTTTTTTTCTTCTTTTCTTTTCTTTAACTCTCAACTAAAATCCTAGGCGTATATTAGGATTATAAAAATGAAGCTAATAGGATTAGACCCTTAAAACCATACTTAAAATTAATTAAATCAGATTGGGTAAGGAAAAGACCAAAATATCCCTTACTATTTTCGGTTAACTTTCCTTAAGTGGACTACCTAACTTCAAAAGATCATACCTCAATCATCCCAACTCGAAACATAGCAAACTCGGTGGCGTTGGAAAGATAATTCAAAGATGTTTCCTAAGGTATCCTGTAGCATACGTAAATCATCATGTCCTAGAAGTTATGGTTTTTTGAAGTTGACTTAAAACTTATACTTAGCTTAACTCTCTAAATTTTAATTTTTTGTTATTTCGAATTTAGTTATTTTAGAACTCAAGGTGTTATATCTAGTGATCTGCCATTAATACTAAAAAAAATTTATTTTCCTTGGCAAAAACTTACTCACTATGAAGGATGATTCGAGTCTTAGTTCAAAAAAAATCTGGAGTGTTACACAACTATTTTACCTTTTGTGTATAAAGATGTATTATGCATGAAACATAGGCGATATCTTCACGCGACTGTAGTTGAATGTAAATCTAGAATTCATAGAGACATATTTAACAGGTAGGATGGCATATTGTTGATCGGCTTGCACACACATAGTTTAAATAAATAGTTCTTAATTAAGCATATTGTTTGAATTGTTGGTATGTATATATACATTCACAGTGCAATGCATAAAGTACATTATTTACATATTTACAGAAGTTAGTATCCAAATGAGAAAGGTAAAATAGTAACGCAGTCATTTGTTATGTCGAGGGTGGCCGTTTGGTTCTTCTTGTTATCGTTGTAGTTGTGTGAGTTCTGATTGGCAAAATACTTGTAGAGGGTAATAAATAATGAGCTTGAAAAACAAAAGAGAGGATAAGATTATATTTGATTGATACAAGGCAAATAGGTAACAAGAAATCTGTAAGGGCAAAATCATCAATGTTTTATTTTGTACTTAATAAACATGAACTACAATAAAAATTGATAGATTGATCTATACAGTAATATAATACATAACAATAAAAATGTGAACAATGTTACACCTCTTCAGTCACACCTTTGATTACCAATTTCAAATAAATATTTGATTTTTACACAATTATTACATTATTGAACCAACGTCTCATGTGTGAAGTTGTTCAAAGACATGTGTGAGAACTGAAAGTAAGATAAGAGAAGCTACAGAGAAGTTGGAGGACAAATTATTCTTGGTATGTTACACATCATTGATTTGGTTTGTGTATTTATTTGTGGGTTATAATTTTTGTTCTCTTAAGTGTTGCATCAACCCGTTTTTCCCTTCTCATGAGATTTCAGTTAAAAGAGAATGAAACTAAATAAAAATGTAGTAAGAGTCGCACAATGGATATGAGAATAAATGAGAAGAAAAAATATCAGGTTTCAGCACCACAAAATTATATATTTCAAATAATTACAAATTAATAATTCCATATATTAGGGTTAAATAATAAATAGATATTTTATTTCAAAAATAGTTTCTGAATTTGTTCCTTTAATAGATTCTTTTACTGTTTTAAAAAAAATAAATTTTAATGATCATAGATAGTTATCTATTTAATTGAAATTTTAAATACATATTTTGTATTATAATATTAAAAGAAATCAGTCATCGGCAAAATAACATATGATATATATAAATTAAAACGTAAAAAAAGAGGTCAGAACTTGGTCTTTTCTACTGTGACCAAGGCTGCCATAATATATATATATATATATATACATATATA
>NC_028637.1:49740012-49744155 GCF_001406875.1 Solanum pennellii
TATATATATACATATATATATATATATATATATATACATATATATATATATTGATGATGTACATGATAGAGTTTGAATACAAATAGAAAAGAGCTATGCTAATCAATAAAGGATTTTGAGTTTACTAAAAGACTTATCCTACATTCCAGCCAAGAAGGATTTATTGTCATCTAACACCCCCCGGCAAGCACATGTCGGGTTTGGAGACAGTGAGCTTGGATCGTAGATAAGCAAAACGAGGGGAGCTTAGAGCTTTAGTGAACACATCAGCAGTTTGATCAGTGGAAGGAATGTACTTAACACAAAGCTGGCCACGAGCAACCTTTTCGCGAACAAAGTGATAATCAATTTCAATATGCTTTGACCTTTGATGAAAGACAGGATTGGCAGTGAGATAAATGGCACTGATGTTATCACAGAATATCACAGGAGGACAAGGACAAGGCAATCGGAGTTCCTTGATCAAACTAGCTATCCATGATACTTCTGATGCGGAAAATGCAATGGCACGATATTCAGCTTCAGTGCTAGACCGAGCTACTACCTTTTGCTTCCGTGAGTACCACTGATTAGATTAGGACCATAATATACAGCAAAGCCATGATGACAACGACGATCATCAGGATCAGCAGCCCACCCTGCATCACAATAGACATTTATAGTAGATGAAGTGGATGGAGTGATGGAGATACCATGCGTAAGGGAGCCTTTGAGATAGCGAAGGATCCGCTTCACGGCTTTCCAATGATCCAATGTAGGATTCTGCATGTATTGGCAAACATGACTAACCGAGAAGGAGATCTCTGGTCGCGTAATGGTCGCATACTGAAGAGCGCCAACAATGCTCCTAAATAATGATGGATCATCAAAGGTTTCACCATGTTTGGACAACTGAAATGTGGTGTCCGCTGAAGAAGGAGAAGGCTTGCAATCTGTCATTTTTGTTCGAGTGAGTAAATCTCGAATGTATCTAGTTTGAGAGAGATGCATCCCAGATCCGACACGACTAACTTCAATACCCAAGAAAAATGAGAGATACCAAGGTCTTTTAAAGAGAACTCGAGATCAAGAGATTGGGTGAATGAGGATATATAAGAGGGATCACTACCCGTTATGATGATGTTGTCCACATAAACTAAGAGGTAGGTAGTGGAGGAAGGAGTATGACGGACAAACAGGAATGAGTTAGAGTAACAACAAGTATAACCATGCGATAGGAGAAATGTTTTGAGCTTGAGAAACCAGGCGCGAGGAGCTTGCTTTAGTCCATATAACGCTTTCGACAAGCGACACACAAAATGTGGGTGAGACTTGTCAATAAATCCTGGTGGTTGAGACATGTAAACAACCTCCGTAAGGTCACCATTAAGGAATGCATTGTTAACGTCTAATTGCTTAAGAGCCCAACCTTTAGTCACTGCATAAGATAAAACAAGTCTGCTGGTTGATGGTTTGACAACTGGACTGAATGTATCATGAAAATCCACCCCCTCTTCTTGATGAAAACCTTTGTCAACTAAGCGAGCTTTGTACCTTTCGATTGAACCATCTGCTCTTCACTTAATATGGTATACCCATTTGAAAACCCACCACATTTGCATTGGGAGGGCAGGGAACAAGTGTCCAGTGTAGTTACGGCGGAATGCTTGATATTCAGCTTCCATGGCGCACAACCACTCAGGAGAGGATGCAGCTTGCTTATAGGTTTTTGGTTCACTTGCTATAACGGATGAAACTGGGGTAGGATGGCGAGATACAACAAGTGTTTTAGGCTTGAGGGAATTTGTTTGAGCTCGTGTAGTCATAGGATGATTGGAAGAAGTAGCAGGCCGGAAATATGTGGGAGCATTCTGATATGTGCTTGAAGCAGAGGATGCGACGGTGGGCAGACATGAATTGTGTGGTGGAGATGTTGTGGTAGATGAATGAGGTACTGGTAGGACTCGAGTGGGTAGTGAGGATGAGGAAGGGGAATCTTCCAGTGAATGGAGTAAAGGTGAGGCAGCAGATGTGGGAAAAGCATTGGAAATTGATTGTAGAGAAGTTAAGGATGAGGGTGGTGAGTTGTCACTGGAGCAAGAAGAAAATTTGTTGTAATGAGGATAGGGAAATTTATCTTCATCGAACGTCACATGACGATCAATATACATCCTATTGGTGGGGGGATAATGACATAGATAACCTTTATGCTTCGAACTATAACCCAAGAAGACACACGGAAGAGAGCAAAAAAAAAACTTTATGATGATTGTAAGGACGTAAAAAAGGGTAGCATAGACACCCAAATTTTCGAAGGAGTTGGTAGTCCGGTGGATGATGATATAGAGCTTGATAGGGTGATTTAAAAGATAATGTGGGAGTGATGGTACGGTTATGTAGGTATGTGGCGGTAGAAAAAGCATGCTCCCAGTATTGATATGGACATATGAAGACACATTATGATACTCCCCACCCCAATCAGTTTGGAAAGTTTTGATGTTTTTGCCAAATTGTGTGGAAACCATCTTATGAAAGTATTTAAAAACATCAAATACTTGTGATTTTGTTGACAAGAAAAATATCCAAACAAATTTAGTAGAATCATCAAGAAATTGAACAAAATACTTATTTCCATTAATAGAAAGATGCGGAAAAGGCCCCCAAACATCAGAATACACCAAATCGAAAGGGAATAAACTACGACTTGAGGAAGACGCTAACGGGAGCCTATGACTTTTCCTAATTCACAAGATCCACAAACTGCAGGCATTTTGTTGGAAGCCACTAGAAGATTAAAACTAGAGACTAGACGACGTAAAAGTTGCTCATGAGGATGACCAAGGCGTTCATGCCACGCTTGGAGTGATGCTCGAGATATGACAAAGGCGCGAGGAGTTGAGGATGCGATAACAGGAAGCCCACCACTATCCAAACGATATAAACCATCATCAATTGACCCGCGGAGTAGTATTTTTCCCTGAGGATCCTTCACAAAACAACATGAGGGATGAAATTCCATAAAGACATTATTATCTTTAGTAAATTGAGAAACACTCAGTAAACTCTTGGTGATGGAAGGAACATGAAGAATTTTATTAAGATGAAGAGGTCGAGTAGCACAAGAAAGCTTAGAGGAGCCGATGTGATTAATAGAGAGTTTTTGGCCATTACCTACAGCAAGCTGATCCTCACCATTATAGTCTGTGTGAATAGATAGTTGAGACAAGTCTGACGTAACATGATTGGTGGCACCTGAGTCCGCAAACCATGAATTATCAATAATAGCCAAAGGAGACATCATAGAATTAGTCGAGGGAGTAACCATATTGGCTTGTGGACGGTTAGAGGATAGATTTGGTGGGTAGGTATCCATGTTGTTGCGGTTGTAGCAATTACGAGCATGGTGGTTGGGTTTGTCACATATTTGACAGATTATGCGAGGTGATGAACTATTAGAGGAACGAGGGGGGTTGGTATTGGTCGGGCGAGTGGAGGATTTTTGAGAGGTGGTGAAACTTTGTTGATTAGGATATCCAGTGATGGGGGAGCGGTTGGAGTATTGACGAGATATGGCATTGGCTTGAAGTTGGAAGGATTTGGTTTCCTCAGCCAGTTTCTCCTCTTCTTGGAGAAGTAAACCAAGAAGTGAGTCAGTGGTGAGGTTATCAAGGTGAGGATTAATGGCAGAGCGAAAAGGTCCATAGGAAGAGTTTAGTCCGAAAAAATAGCACTCATAAGTTCTTCGTCTGTTATGGGACGGGCAGCAAGGGCTAGACTATGGGATACAGTTCGTTTCTTGTCAACATAGTACATAATGGTTGAAGAACCATTAGTGGTGGTTTGGAGTTGGTGGCGAAGTTGCATGACGCGAGCTCGGGATTGAGATTGATAAAAGTTTGAAAGATATGACCAAGCTTCACGAGTGGTACGAATGTGCATTTTGTAAGGTATGATAGAATGGCTCATGGTAGTTTTGAGCAAAAGAAGAAGGATTTTGTCCCGCTTCTTCCAAGCCGTGAAGGCTGGATTTGTTGTGGATTCAGAGGTGCCCTGAGTAGTGGTTAAGATAGTGGAAGATGGAGCATTAGTTCCATCAAGATGACCCTCCAAATCAAAGGCTTCAAAGGCAGAATATACGGTAGATTGCCAAAGGTAATAATTTTC
>NC_028637.1:49744365-49752860 GCF_001406875.1 Solanum pennellii
ATATATATATATATATATGTATATATATATATATATATATATATGTGCTGATGATGTACATGATAGAGTTTTAATACAAATTGAAAAGAGCTATCCTAATCAATAAAGGATTTTGAGTTTACATAAAAGACTTATCCTACATTGCAGCCAAGAAGGATTTATTGTCATCTAACAATATATTAATAATTATTATGATAATAATCTAATAATCTAACAATAATAGTAATAATGGTAATAATAATTTATATATACAAACATAAATCCTAAATCATCTTTGCACAAGCTTCTTAACAACAACAGCAACAACAACAACAGCACCAACAACAGCAACACCACCAACAGCACCAAGAACAACACCAGCAACAACAACAACAACAACAACACCAACAATAATAACAACAGCAGCACCACCAGTAGCAGCAACAACAACAACAACAACAACAACAACCACAACAACAACAATTTAATTCTTTATTTTTTCTTATAAAACATGAATTATTAATTATTAATTACATATAATTATATGAAATATTAAATTACAAATTTAAAATACAAGATAAAAATTTTAAGCAGTTACAAATTTAATGTGACCGTTTTTTAAAGAGCAATTTTCATATATAACAAACATAAAAATTATATTTGTATCTTATAGCTACAGTTTGCATAATTACGCTCCATAGAAAATTTTATGTTTGTTATGGAGCTATTAATCTGTATATTTGAGGATTCATTTGAAGCTATATATAATTTTATTTTCTACATAAATTTAATAAAAGGCTGTAAATTCTGTTACAAAAAGAAAAGACAAGTACTAAACTCACGCAAAAATATCTCTTTTCTTCTACGACTTCTTCATCAGTAGTGACTCCATTGTAAATGGGTACACATTTGCCTAGAAATTTGACACCCTGAAATATAATACTTGTACAGTTTTACTCATATATAAATATATACATAACTATGACTCACTGTGTATAAATATGACATAAATACAGTTAGTGAATTGTATAAAATAAGATTTAATTCAATTTATCCTATACAAGTATTATAAATAAGATTATATATCATACAACAAATTTCAATTGTATAATGTTTATATGGTATATATTGTGAGACTATTGTACTTCTAATAATGGATAAAGTTTGTATATTAAATTTGATGGCGAAAAATATAGATTTGGATAAGTAAACATATAAAAAAGTACATATAGTCATTTTGTATAATACTAATTTAATATAAAAATATAACATAAACATATTTTTTATAGATATTATATAGATACAAAACATTTCAGTTGTATAATTGTTAATATTGTATATATGGTAAAATTGTTATAATAACTACCACCATTTTTTATTATACAATGAGTTTGTATATTAAACCTAATGGTTGTACATATTTGTATAAACAAACAGATATAGAGCAAAAATTTACACAGAAAATATAAGACTAATGCACAATCGTAACATATACAAAATAATGATTATAAAAATATCTAAACTTCTTCATGTTCATCTTGCTCCAATGATCCAGAAATAATTCTAATATACAATTGCTTTATACAATAAGTTTGTATATTAACCTAATGATTAATATACAATTTTTTTCCTTTCTTCTTCTTACTTGAACTAGCTTCATACTGATCTTTGTCACCTCTTTCAACAATTTTAGATTGCTTCGATTTTGCAATCACCAAATTTGATTTGGATCTGATGTCTTTGATTTCTTTGAATTTCGCTATTGAATCTGCAACCTTTCCGAAATTCTGAGTAGATCAGGAAATATTAATCCATTGTATAAGTGAAAAATCTATACGGATTATGACTTCATATGAAAGTTAAAGAAACAAAGGAAAATTTGAGGAAAAACAATCAATTTAGAGATTTTGGCGGTATTTGAAATTTTTCAAAATCGCAATTGAGACCGTAGTACTGAAGATTTGAATTTCAAACTGATTTTGTGGTGAGAATTTAGAAAAATTTGAAAGGTATAGGAGAGAGGAAAGAGATGAAATGAATTTTATAAAGGATATGACTTTTTTTTTTAATTCGTGAGACCCGTCAACAGCAAAATATGAGAAACTGTAGCTACCCAAAGGAAATAAATGAAACAATAGCTATGCTGTTATAAACAATTTGTATTATAGTGAATGTCTAATTATGTGGAAACCTTGTAGGATATGGTTAGGAATCTTACTTGTAGACCAAGTAAGGTTTTCCCTATAAACAAAGGGTTTTTTCTTCATTGTAAATAAGATTGGTGAAAGATCTATGAATCCTGAATATACTATGAATAAGAGATCTTTTCTCTTCTCTCTACTTTCTTCTTCTTCTAAATTTATATAGTTTCATAACACGTTATCAGCACGATTGTTCTATTCTTAAATAATTATGAAGAAGACGGAAAAGTGCAAAGGAGATCTTGCATAAGTTATGCAATAAGATTCTTATATTTTTCAAGGTATAATTTATCTTTATGTTATAATTATTTATGTGACAGATCTTGAGATACCATCTACAGTAAGTATTTAAAGAGACTTGTCGAATTTTTATACGTTTAATTTTAATTGATTGGGAAGAGAATTCCTTAATTTATTTTAATAATTGAATAAGCACAAGTTAGTGAAAGGTAATGTTTTAAACTTTATATAAGGTATGTGATCTATTAAGCTATATTTATTAACTACTAATGTTTATTAGAATAAATCAATAATCTCAATTTTGTGTGTAATTATAATGTACGATCGTATTAATGATCATCAAAAGTGATAAAATTACAATTGTTTTGAAGATTTGAGGTTGAACCTCATTATGGGTAAGACGATAGATTTTAGTTTTATCGCACGAAAAGAATAAGATGATGGATTTATGTCCAATTACATAAAGAGGGTAAGACATTGGGTTAAAGTCCTGATGCATCATGATGATAAGATATTGGGTTCAAGACCCATAGACTTATGACTTAAGACACTTTTATATGAATAAGACGTTGAGTTTGAGTCTCAATGCACTATATTGATGTCATTTTGACTATTAAAGCAAAAAGTATGCTTTTGATGAAAAGTAGTCATGAACCCTATTCAGTTGAAAGCTTTCATTCCCTAAAGTGAATGTGATAGTCGTACATATTACGTCTGAAAGAAGACAAGTGATTGAATAATGCACATAAAGATAGAATGAGGTACTAAAAAAAACTATCATAATTTGATATGCACATGTTTGTGTTCCATTAATCAAGAATGAGAACATTTAATAAATGCTAAAAATATAAATTCATGCTTTAAAGAAAATGAGGTGTAAGCCACCATGCTAGGCATGAGAAAGATTGCGACCTTGATCAATGATGTGGTATCACCAAGAATGTCTCTAAGAAGACATGTATTATAGAAAAATTTTATGTTTTATCTTCGGGCTTGTATTGGACAAGAATTAATGCAATTGAGGCACATTCTATGGTAAATAAGAAGTTTACTAATTCAAATACTTTCTTAGTTTGACACGATTGTCTGGGACATTGTTAGTCTATAATGTTTAGACGAATTATGGAAAATTAAAATGGACATCCATGGAAGAAACTAGAAATTCTTTTAAATGGTGAATTCTTTTGTACTACTTGTTAGCAAGGCTAGCTAATTGTGAGACAATCATAAACGAAAGTTGAGATTGAATTTTCTGCGTTCTACGAACATATACAGATATTTGTGGACCTAGTCATCCACCAAGTGAATTGTTTAGATATTTAATGGTCCTAACAAATATTTTTTCTATATGATCTCATATGTCTATTATTATCTCGGAACTTGATGTTTGCAAAAATGTTGGAATAAATAATATGTTTACATGCATAATTTCTTCAGATTAGTTCATTTAATGATGGATCATGACTCACCTAAAGGGTAAAGTAATTGAGAAGAAATAAATCTCAAAATTACTCTTGGAGTAATAAAATTGAAATTTACTCATATAAAATGTAAATCAGAAATTTATTAAAGCAAAAGGCACATGACGTAGTAAACTTGGAGTTTACTAGTACTAATAATTTTATTAGTTGGCATGAATAATTTGGTCATCCCAAAGATGTGCATACCTAGTAATGGACATACATTGGAAAAGTAGAAGATTCTTCAAGAATTCTTTACGTTGCTTGTTCTCGTGATAAAGTTGATCGGATCAATTAAAGTTGGGACTAAGTCCCTAAATTTTGAAAAGTATAAAAGGTGAATATGGCCCGTTCACCTATCATGTGATATGATAAAAAGATGCATCTATAAGATAATCACATGTGCGTTTGTTGTCAACATGTAGTTTGACATTCACAAAATTGTTTGTGCAAAAATAATTGAGTTAAAGAACACAATTTCAGAATATGTAATCAAGACAATTTATCTTGATAATATTGATAAATAGTCAAGATGATGTTACACTAAATGTCTCAAATAGTAAAATCATTGTTTATGAAAATAAAGATTCATATGTTGATATGAAATACGATATTGCATACAAAAGTAATTGTATGCATCAGACCGATAAATTGTGATTAAATTTTCTTTCAATTGATTTATGATCGGGGATCAAATATTTTTCATGTAATTATTTTGATATGTGGTATATAATCAATGAATATACATTGATGCACAAGGAATAGATTCTCCAAAGATTGAGATATATGTTAGTTTGTCTAACATAAGGGGGAGATTAGAAGCAACACAAAAGTTGTAAATACTCCTATTGAATGTCCCTTAAGGATAAAGTCTATGACATGCATGAAGCATGATAGACTAATCAATTCTAAATAAAATAATCCTTGAATAAGGGGGAGGATCAAAGAATCAAAATGATCATAATAAAGAGACAATGTGCTCTTGGAGAGCCTACGACATAACACTTTATGAAACCTCATGAGAGGGGTAGCTACCTAAAAAAGATGAAGTGATGAGATCTCAATACGTTTTGTCTTATTGTGAATCGATACAAAATGGTACATCGTTGACGATATCTTTGATACAATATCGCGCAATATTGTAAAAGATTATGAGAATATGAATTCTACATCTATTAAAACATGCTTGTGTAGAAATAATTATCAAGTGAAAAGTGGAATGATGCATCTTGGTAAGCGTAAAGCTTATTTGACTTGCAATCTAGGCACTAGAAGATGTCATACATCTACTATTGAATGTTGTTACTTGACAAAATTGATATGAAAATATCCAATGGGTTCAAAATCTAAAGCATATACAAGTTTTTGGAAAACTTGTTTATCATCCTCATAAGGATTAAATATATTCAAAATGCATAGAGCATATACAAGTATTATTATGCAAGTTGATGGCTAGAATTGAAACTCTTGGCAATAGATTATTTGCTAAAAGAAGTTGAAGTAAGGAACTTGCCAAAATCTTTGACCCTAAAGGAAAGATTTATAAAAGCATATCGAAAAAAACATATTTCGTCAAGGTTTTTCTACACTCATAAGCTCCCAAGAATGGTAATATCAACATGCAAGAGGTCTGTTCAAGTAATATTATTGTTGATTTATTCACCAAGTCTCTACCAACTACAACTTTCAAGAAGATGGTGCACAAGCTTGGAAAACGAAGATTCTAGTCTATGAATTGATGTTGTCATTAGGGGGAGTTAATACGCGATGTATTCTTTTTTTCCTCACAAGGTTTTGTCCCACTGGGTTTTCCTTGTAAGATTTTTAATGAGGCATCCATAATGCGTATTATTAGATATGTGTACTCTTTTTTCTTCACTAGATTTTTTTCCCACTGGATTTTATCTAGTAAGGTTTTAACGTGGCACATAATCTACCGACATTCAAGGGGGAGTGTTATAAACAATTTGTATTATAGTGAATGTCTAATTATGTGGAGTCCTTGTAGGATATAGTTAGGAATCTTACTTGGAGACCAAGTAAGGTTTTTCCTATAAATAAAGATTTTTCCTTCATTGTAAATAAGATTGGTGAAAGATCTATAATCCTGAATATACTATGAATAAGAAATATTTTCTCTTCTCTCTACTTTCTTCTTCTTCTAAATTTATATAGTTTCATAACATATGCTATTTATTTTCAATTAATAATTTGTCATTATGCACAATTTATTTTTTTTAAAAAAACCATATAAAAAGTATTAAAACAAAAAACAAAACAAACAAAATATATCTATAAAACCTACTAGGCCCACATAAAATTTTATAAATAAAGGATAATCAAAATTGTTTAACAAAATAAATTTAAAATCTATAAAAAAAAAGTGAAAATAAAAAATAAGTAACTGGCAAATATGATTTGTTCAAATATGTAACCACTTCTTATTTTTTAATTCATATAAGAAAATAAAAATAAAAATAAGAGGCAACCACTTACCCATTTATCCATTGATTTTTTCATTCTATAAATATGTTATTTTTTTGAGGAAAAAATTTATTGATGTTGCTAGATATTCCTTTGACCCACATTTGTTGATTGGTGGAAGTCAAATTTTATTTGCTCTGAATATTTCAGATTTAATAAGTTTTACAGTTGTATTGGTATGTTTTCGATAAACTAAATATTAAATTATATATTTTTCTTGATTTTATATATGTTGATCTTTTACAATGTTATAATATTTTTTCTCTTTTGAGTTACATGATTCTCTAAATCGTTATTTACCCTCTCTATTCAAATGTTTTTTGAAGGCGCTTTTGAGTACATAGAGTTTTTGTGGCTTAAGAATTATTTTTAAAATAAAATAATAATAATAATAATAATAATAATAATAATAATAATAATAATAATAATAATAATAATAATAATAATCTATCTATCTATACATATTAGGAGAAGCAAAAAGTTTCACACTGTAACGACCCTTTTTGATCGTTTTGAGCACTAGAACTTTTTATGTCAGAAAATACTTTCCGATAGATTTAAATGAGTGTTTTGGACTATTCATAATTATAAATATGAAATTAGTGGGGTAATTTTAATAATTATTTAGTTGGTGGTTAAAGAAAATAACATTAAAATTAGAAGGGTCACTTTTACTATTTTTCTTATTAGTCTTATATAATAACTAGGGAGTAAATATTTTATAGGAAGAATAAGGGTTTCAAACGAGAAAGTAATACGTGCAGCATCTATCGAAGAAGATCGGTTCCTGGTAATTTCAATTCCTGTATTGCTTTAAATAAATTGTAAAAGATTATAGTTACTACTAGAAAGTTGCATGCTTATTGGTGGGATGGATAGCTGTAACGACCCGCTAGGTCGTTTTGAGAACTAGGACTAGTTCGACTCCTTTTGAAAATTTAAAGGGGTATTTTAAAACTATTCGAAGACTAAGAGTATTTAATTGATAAAAATTTTTGTGAAGAATTAATATAGTTAATAGTTAGTGGGTCATACCCATAATTTATTTAATATCTTTATACTTGACCTATATATACTGATTTAAGTTAGTGTGATTAGTTTAATTGTATACTTAATTAACATTAGAAAGGCAGAAAATAAAAAGGGTTAGAAAATACTGCAAACGTGAGGAACAAAGTGAAGCGGCAGGTATGAAGCAACTGAAACTTTCTTGTTTTGATATGGATTATAACCAGATTTTTTCTTGAATTAGTAAGGTATATATATAAGTTTTGAAATAGTAGTGCGCAGGTGTAGTATTGATTTTTCTTTTTAGAATTTTGCGGGATGAATCGATTATTTTTTTATTGGTTGTTACCCCCATGATGATCATAAGAAAAGGATTAACTAGGTTAATTAATTGAAATATAGCAGCAGGGAATAATGTTATTTCTTCATAGGTGTTCTCGTTTAAAGATTGTTTTTAATTAATTACTATGAAAAAATGAAATTAGGATAGATCTGCAAAGTTTTTTGTTCTTTCCTTTTCTTATTGAGAAAATATATTGAATGGTGGGGGCCAATCATTAGGCAATCATTGCCAATGATTGTTAATTGGTAATGACATTTTAGAATTTGGCACTTTGTTTACGTAATGGATTTTAGACGACTTGCAATGCTTTGCGCTGTTAACTGATAGAATTGTTCTTATTTTATTTATTTACAAAATCAAGATATTAATTTTGATATATGGAGATAGGTAATTAATTATTAGGTATATATTATATGGTTTAATATTAGATTCTAGGGTATTTAATTGATTAAGGTTAAATTCTTGGCTTGAAATTCGACAAATATGATAAATTTTGGCATATAAATTATATCAAAATTTGGGGTTTGATTAGAGATATGAGTGAGTTTTAGGGTCTATGATATACTTATAATAATTTGAATGTCCACAAACTCGCTCACCTACGAATATTGCATCATTGGTAGATCGTGAGCATTCCGAAACTTTGCAAAAAGGGAAGGAACTATCTTGAAGATTTGTGGCATGAGGTTCGACTCTTAAGGTATGTTAAGACTTTTAGACTTGTTGAAGGACGTTTTCCTAATTAAAGATTAAAAATGAAAATAGACAAAGGGGTAAGGG
>NC_028637.1:49756930-49759545 GCF_001406875.1 Solanum pennellii
ATAGTTAGTTGTCATGAGAGGTTGCATAATCTTGGATTAGTGGAGTCTCATGGAGTTGACTACACTGCGTTTCAGATGACTGGCTCTGCTAAGCAGTGGTGGAGGGATTATATTTGTAGTAGGCCAGCTGGATCCCATCCACTATCCTGGACTCAGTTTACTCAGGTATTTCTATCCAAATTTGTTCCACGCAGTGAGAGGGAGCGCAAGAGGGCCGAGTTTGAGGGTTTGCAGCAAAACGATATGTCAGTTGCAGAGTATGAGGGTAAATTTCATGCCTTGGCTAGGCATGCTTCGATGATACTTCCCACATAGGCTGAGAGAGTGAGAAGGTTTGTTAAGAGTTTGATTATTACGATCCGTGTAGGAGTTTCTCAGGTTGCTGCTTCTGGTGTTCCATTCCAGAGAGTGGTAGATGCTGCTAAGGAGTTGGAGATGATTCGGCGTGAGGGATTTGAGCAGTGAGAGGGCAAGAGGACTCGTTATTCAGGTGATTATGGTGGTGCTCCGCCTAGGAGTCCGGGTTACTTGGGCAGAGGCTGTCACCCTCAGCCCAGCAGACTCATTCATGCTGCTATACCAGCGTCTGAGGCTGGTTACGCGGGGCATAACTCTTCGAGCTCGGTGCATACTTCGCAGGGTTCATCTTCTAGACCTGTAGTTCGTGGAGGGCATTCTGGTCATCCAGGTTCCTCTCATCAGCCTGCGTCTCGTAGGGGTTGCTTTGAGTGTGGTGATATGGGACACTTTGTGAGAGACTGCCCTAGGACCAGACGTGGTGGCTTACATCAGGGTTCTCAGGCTTCGACTTCCAGGGATGCACAACCTCCAGCTAGGGGTGGTGCACAGAATGGTAGAGGTGGTTCTCATTCAGGTAGAGGTGGTTCTCCTTCTGGTCGAGGTGGTGGTCGTGGAGGTTCACAATCTGATGGAGGTCGTTCTCACTGTGATGCTTTTCCAGGTAGGCCAGAGGCTGAAGCCTCAGATGCTGTTATCACAGGTATTATTCCGGTTTGTCATCGACCAGCTACTGTATTATTTGATCCAGGCTCTACTTATTCTTATGTGTCCACATATTTTGCTCCTAGTCTAGATATATTATGTGAGTCTCTTGATTTGCCGATACATGTTTCTACTCCTGTCGGGGATTCTATAGTTGTAGATCGGGTGTATCGATTATGTATTGTTACCTTGATGGGGTATGACACTCATGCGGATTTAAAGGTCTTAGATATGATAGATTTTGATGTGATTCTTGGTATGGATTGATTATCTTCTTACCACGCAATTTTAAATTGCCATGCCAAGACAATTACTTTAGCTATGCCTGGAATCCCTATAGTAGAATGGAGAGGTTCTCTTAGTCACCCTCCTAAGGGTGTGATATCATTCCTTAAGGCTCGTTAGTTGGTAAAGAGAGGATGTTTGGCTTACTTGGCCCACATTCGAGATACTAGTATTGAGACTCCAATGCTTGAGTCTATTCCAGTAGTGAGTGAATTTTCAGAAGTATTTCCGACCGACTTGCCAGGTCTTCCACCAGATCGTGATATTGATTTTTGTATTGATGTGGAGCCAAGCACTCGGCCTATTTCCATTCCTCCTTATCGTATGGCACCGGCTGAATTGAAAGAGTTGAAGGAGCAGTTGCAGGATTTTTTGAGCAAAGGTTTTATTAGACCGAGTGTATCTCCTTGGGGTGCTCCAGTTTTATTTGTGAAGAAGAAAGATGGATCTATGCGTATGTGTATTGACTATCGACAGTTGAAGAAGGTGACCATCAGAAATAAGTACCCGATACCTCGTATTGATGACTTATTTGATCAGTTGCAGGGTTCTTCAGTTTTCTCCAAGATTGATTTGAGATCTGGCTATCATCAGCTGAAGGTTAGGGTGGAGGATATCCCTAAGAGAGCTTTTCGAACACGTTATGGCCATTACGAGTTTTTGGTGATGTCTTTTGGATTGACTAATGCCCCTGCAGCTTTTATGGACTTGATGAATGGAGTTTTCAGACCGTATTTGGATTCCTTTGTTATTGTCTTCATAGATGATATATTGATATACTCACGCACTAAGGAGGAACATGAACATCATTTGAGGATCGTGCTTGGGATTGTAAAGGAGAAGAAGCTTTATGCAAAGTTATCAAAGTGTGAGTTTTGGCTTAGTTCGGTAGCATTCTTGGGACATGTAGTGTCCAAGGAGGGTATCATGGTGGATCCTAAGAAGATTGAGGCAGTTAGAGATTGGGTCAGACCTGCTTCAGCTACTGAGATTCGGAGTTTTTTAGGCCTTGCAGGTTATTATCGATGATTTGTTGAGGGTTTCTCATCCATTGCATCTCCATTAACTAGATTGACACAGAAAGAGGTGACTTTTCAGTGGTCAGACGAGTGTGAGGTTAGTTTCCAAAAGCTCAAGACTTTATTAACTACTGCTCCGATTTTGACCCTACCCGTGGAGGGAGAGGGTTTTGTTGTATATTGTGATGCTTCTCGGATTGGTCTTGGTTGTGTATTAATGCAGAAGGTAAAAGTGATAGCTTATGTTTCGAGACATTTGAAGGTTCATGAGAAGAATTATCCTATTCATGATTTAGAGTTGGCGGCTGT
>NC_028637.1:49760892-49821239 GCF_001406875.1 Solanum pennellii
TATGAAGAGGGACATAGTAGATTTTGTATCTCGATGTTTGAATTGTCAGCAAGTGAAGTATGAACACCAAAAGCCTGGAGGTGTGACTCAGAGGATGCCTATACTTGAGTGGAAATGAGAGCGTATTGCTATGGACTTTGTGGTAGGATTTCCACGCACCTTGGGTAAGTTCGACGCTACATGGGTCATGGTGGATCGACTGACTAAGTCTGCACAGTTTGTACCAGTTCGGACTACCTATAACTCAGAAAGGTTAGCCAAGATTTATATTCGGGAGATAGTTCGATTGCATGGGGTTCCTATATCTATTTTTTCAGATCGTGGCACCCAATTTACATCTCATTTCTGGCGGGCTATGCAGAAGAAGTTGGGCACTCGGGTGGATCTTAGTACAGCCTTTCACCCTCAGACTGATGGTCAGTCTGAGCGGACTATTCAGGTTCTTGAGGACATGTTGCGGGCGTGTGTGATTGACTTTGGTGGTCAGTGGGATCAGTTCTTGCCTTTAGCAGAGTTTGCTTACAATAACAGTTATCATTCGAGCATTGGGATGGCACCATTTGAGGCTCTGTATGGTAGGAGATGTCGGTCTCCAATTGGCTGGTTTGATGCATTTGAGGTTAGACCATGGGGTACAGATTTGTTGAGGGAGTACTTGGACAAGGTTAAGTTGATCCAAGATAGACTTCTCATGGCTCAGAGCAGGCAAAAGAGTTACGCAGATAGGAAGGTTCGTGATTTGGAGTTTATGGTTGGAGAGAGGGTTCTACTTAAGGTTTCACCCATGAAGGGTGTGATGAGATTTGGAAAGAAGGGCAAGTTGAGTCCAAGGTATATTGGTCCTTTCGAGATTGTGGAGCGTATTGGTGAGGTGGCATATCAATTGGCCTTGCCACCTGGGTTGTCCGGTGTCCATCCTGTATTTCATATTTCAATGCTTAAGAAGTATCATCAGGGTGGTAATCATGTGATTCAATGGGATTCAGTGTTACTTGATCAGAATTTGACTTTTGAGGAAGAGCCGATAACCATTTTGGATAGGATAATTCGGAAGCTAAGGTCCAAGGAGATTGCTTCAGTAAAGGTTCAGTGGAAGCATCGTCCAATGGAGGAGGCGACATGGGAGACAGAGTTAGACATGAGGAGTAAATATCCTCATCTTTTTGAGCATTCAGGTTAGTTCTTTTCTTTTTCCGTTCGAGGACGAACGTTTGTTTAAGTGGTAGGTGATGTAACGGTCCGCTAGGTCGTTTTGAGAACTCAAACTATCTTGACTCTTTCCGTAGAAGTTAAAATAAAAATTTTGAAATATTCGGTAACCACGATTATTTAGTTGTCAGATATGTGTTAAATATTTAATATAGCTGCATACTTAATGGGCCAGATCAGCACCTAATTTAGTTAAAACCTTTTTTTTGTCACTTAGCCCATTTATTAAATTAAGATAAATGAGTGATTAGCATAACCCCATTAATATATTCTGGCAAAACGTGTAGGGGAAAAGAAACCGTCGACTTCAGGTGAACGATTTATTCTCAAACTTTTCAATTCTTCATTTGAGTATATTGTCAAGTGAATTAAATTTTTATTTTAAATTATTTGTTGGTGTGTATATGAGAAAATAGATTATTTTTGGATCTGTTCAGATCCCTTGTGAAGGAACGGAAAAGAACTATTTTTATTTATGTGATAACTTTATCAACCTAAGGGGGGGAGCATTGAATGCCCATTAATGAGGCTCATTATGGAAGTGGCAGATGACATGACCAATTCTTTGGGAATTAAGCAATTGAACCGATTAAAATTAAAGAAAAAGAATGAAGGATCTCACATTTAAAGTGCATTTTCTGGTTTGTTAACTAGTGAAAATGGGTATTAATTTATTTATTTACAGAATTTAGTCACTAGTATTAGTATGTTATCTTTAGAGAATTAAGTTTTTTTTATTGCATTGGATTATATAAATCTTCATATTGACGATGAAGGATATTATTAATAGTAGGTATTGCTGGAAAATTTTTTGGGTTGTACAACTTGTTAATTTAATTTATTCCTAATGACTAGCAGGTAAATTAAGTGAGTTACGTAAGTATTGAGGGTGTTGGATTAGAGTAGAGGAGAATGTTTATATTAATTATTATCATGTTTAATTATTTAATAAGAATTAGGCATAACCATTGGAAAAAAAAAGGGGAATCTTTGGCAAACAAAAGCTTGATTTCATATATGAAACCTGCGGAAAAATTCCATAGACATTATTTATTTAATTAAGTTACATCAAATTACTTATTGGCTTTAAACTTTTATTTCATTTTTAATTTTCATATAGTAATACTCCATAAAGTATATGGATATAGCTAACAAAATTTTGGTGGTATTGTGTTACATGAGTATTATTAGAATCATAATATTTTGAGGAGTTGAGGCTTGACAGTAGGCTTGAAATTTAGTAAGTACAATCTTGACATATAAAATATATCAAGAGTAGGAGCTTGATTGGATATATGAGAGAGTTTGGAGTTTAGGTTAGACATATAAAAAAAAAAATTTAAAATTGAATACCTATGAACTCGCTTACTTACGAATATTGCACAATGGATAGATTGGGAACGTTCCGAAGCCTTGCGAAAAGGAAAGGAAAAATCTTGAAGATTGGTGACACGAGTTCGGCATTTAAGGTATGTTAAGACTTTTTAGACTTGTTGAAGGACGTTTTCCTAATTAAAGATTAAAAATGAAAATAGACAAAGGGGTAAGGGGGAAAGATGGTGGTCTCGTATCAATGGTGTGACGGGCATTGGTACGAGTACCGGTGTTATAAAAAGGAAAATTACTATTATAGAATGTGGATTGTAATTTGAGAATGCCAAAGCATATGGGCATTAGCTGATATATTATTGACTTGAATTCCTTGTGTGATTGTGTTTTATTTATTTCACCCGTATAGTTGTGATAATTGAGGTGGTTATGTATTATGTTCATATTGATTGATTGAGATGCATCATCATCCCCTATATTGAAATAATATTGTGCACATGCATAGACATGAGACTGAGTATAAGTTGGGCACGTGGAGATCGTCCGTGCTGGGGATGGTGAGATGTTAAGATTGTAATTTGGGCACGTGGAGACCGTCCGTGCGAAAATTGTTTGATATTATGATAGTGCGTTGAGATCGTCCGCACAGACACGTGGAGATCGTCCGTGTCGGTATATGGACCTCGTGAGTCCCCCATGGGTCATGAGCTCTCGATGTATTTCCGAGGAGCATCATGTATATACGGTTGAGTGAGTACTGGGTATTCTGAAACGATTCATTACATGGTATCATATTGCACTGCATTTCATCACATCATTTATTTTTGATGATTATGTGTTTTGTTTGGTGTTTGGAAAGTACTTGATGTTTGATTACCTTTATTGATGAACTTAAATAGTGAGTGTAATATATATATACTTATATAATTTATAAATTTATTTGTTTTATATAAACTCCCGTCACTACTTCTTTGTTGTCGGTCAATGAGACATACTGAGTACACGTTGTTTCGTACTCATACTACACTTGTTGCACTCTTTGTGGTGCAGATTCGATTCCGAGTAGGAGCACATCTCGAGGAGCAGTTTGAGTCCGAGTTTGGAGTGTCTTGGAGTTGTGGTGAGCTGCTTGGCTGTTCCGTGGCCCACACCTCCCTCTATCTTTTACGTATTCTGTTATTCAGTATTCAGACAGGATATCCCTTATGTTAGATTTGTCATTTTAGTTTCAGATTTGCATCGTATTCTAGAAGCTCTTGTACTTATGACACTAATTCTTGGTTAATATTTTTTTCAGTTTTCCGCATTCGTACTTATAAGGAACTCAATATTGAAGATTTGACTTATTATTTTTTTTTTCACTCATTAGTTAGTTAAGTTTGTTAAAATATGTTGGTTGGATTACCTATTAGTTGGGAATATAGGTGCCATCACGACTCGTGATTTTTGAGTCGTGACAATAGCTTTGTATAGCCTCTGGAAATTATTGTTTCTTTATGTATTAATGGGCTCCACGTGAATATTTTTTTGTTTTGATTAGATATGTTGGAGATAAATTTTGATAGTTAATAAAGAGTAGAAGTCAAATATTATGTTAATTAGAATTGGGAAGGATTATTTGTATAAAAAAAAATTAGGATCGTCATTAGCAAATATTATTGGGAACTAAAAATCCTAATAATTGAGTTCAATAATTGGTGTACTAATTAATTGGGATTTCTTTAAAATAATATAAAGTGCATTAAAATAATTATTTACTGACCACAACAAATGGCTTCAAAATTAATGTTTACAAGTTATATGTTATGCAAAACTGCATAAAGTTACAGTGAAAAGTAACGTTCAAACCGTGGTAATCTAATTCCAATAGTTCGTTAAAATTTTAGTATATTAAAATAGGAAATTAATATTAGGTGTATCGAATTATTTAAACTCCATCATAGTTAAGCTAATTGGAGGAGTTAAGACATAAAATAATATGAATTAGGTGAGTTTTGCATCGTATTGTAGAAGCTCTTGTACTTATGACACCAATTCTTGGGTAGTATTTTTTTCAGTTTTCCGCATTCGTACTTATAAGGAACTCAATATTGAAGATTTGACTTATTGTTTTTTTTTTCACTCATTAGTTAGTTAAGTTTGTTAAAATATGTTGGTTGGCTTACCTATTAGTTGGGAATATAGGTGCCATCACGACTCGTGATTTTTGAGTCGTGACAATAGCTTTGTATAGCCTCTGGAAATTATTGTTTCTTTATGTATTAATGGGCTCCACGTGAATATTTTTTGTTTTGATTAGATATGTTGGAGATAAATTTTGATAGTTAACAAAGAGTAGAAGTCAAATATTATGTTAATTAGAATTGGGAAGGATTATTTGTATAAAAAAAAATTAGGATCGTCATTAGCAAATATTGTTGGGAACTAAAAATCCTAATAATTGAGTTCAATAATTGGTATACTAATTAATTGGGATTTCTTTAAAATAATATCAAATGCATTAAAATAATTATTTACTGACCACAACAAATGGCTTCAAAATTAATGTTTACAAGTTATATGTTATGCAAAACTGCATAAAGTTACAGTGAAAAGTAACGTTCAAACTGTGGTAATCTAATTCCAATAGTTCGTTAAAATTTTAGTATATTGAAACAGGAAATTAATATTAGGTGTATCGAATTATTTAAACTCCATCAAAGTTAAGCTAATTGGAGGAGTTAAGACATAAAATAATATGAATTAGGTGAGTTTTTGGGTCTAAGCTAGACATAAAATAATATGAATGTTTATAAACTCGCTAACTAAGAAATTATACATATATACTTGATAGATTGGAAAGGTTCGGAAGCATTGAGGAAAGGAAAAGAATTGGAGAAGTTGAGTGCTTGACTTCGGTTCTTCGGTGGAGGTAGGTTATGGTTTATTTCTATGTGATAGATAAACTCTAAATAGCGATTGATACGTATTGAGTGATATTGTAAAGTCTCCTATGTACTTGATTGTGTGGTTGTATGTTTTGATTGTGTGGTTTGTGGTTGGCCTAAAATTATGAGATTGTTGAATTTCTAATCTTGAACCCTCTCTATTAAAATAACTCCTTGAATAAAGAAGTCTTGATGAAACAAAATAATGAGATAATTGGATCGGAGTGTCACGTGCCGACACGATATTATGGGATCGGAGTGTCACGTTCCAACACGATATATGGGATCGGAGTGTCACGTTCCGACACAATAACATAAAAGGAAAGGAATCTTGAAGTAACAAAATATACTTAATCTCAAAGAACCTGTTTTCCAAATGAGTATGGTGTGGAGGCATGAGTCCTCATGGGTGTGCTTGATGTTGTGATTGCTGGTGTACCTATTATAGTGTTGTTGTAAACAGTTCATGTGTTTGTTCTTTGCCTCCTGTTAAGTATTGTAGTTGATTATATTGATTTCTATTTTGAGTTGACCGATGATACCTACTCAGTACGTGTTCCTTGCACTGACCCCTACTTGTATTTTCTTCTTTGTTCTTTGTGGAGTGCAGCAAGTGTACCATCGACTTCAACTCGCCCTCAGCTCTAGTCAGTCTCCAGCACATCAGAGTTCAGGGTGAGCTATTATTTCTAGCTCGTGCTGGATTCTCTCATTCACGTCTTGATGTCTTTGAAATTCGGACATGGACCATCTTTTTACTTATTTTGGTTTCTTAAATACTCTTAGACTTGGTAATTTGAGGATAGATGTTCTTGATGTGATGACTTCCAGATTTTGGGGATAATAAGTGTTAAACTTTAGAAGCTTATTTACTTGGTTACATTAATAAGTTTTGGGTCTTCCGCATTATTTTGTTAATTATAGTTGAACTATTGGTAAATGTTGGGGTTTAGATTTGTTGGTTCGCTCACCTAGTAGGCTAAGTGTGGGTGCCACTCACGACTCGTTTTGGGTCGTGACAAACTTGGTATCAGAGCGTTAGGTTCGTTGGTCTCATCACACAAGGACAAGTCTAGTAGAGTCTTGAGGAATTGTATGGGGACGCCTTTACTTTTCTTCGAGAGGCTATAGGACTTTAGAAAAACTCCATTCTTTCTTTCTTTCGTGCTATTACTTGGATCCAATTGGTATCTAGGTGATACAAATTGGTATCTGACATTCTCACTCTATTTCGCAGATTGTTAGAACTAGAGCAACAACTGTGCCAACACCAACACCGGCAAGACAGGGTGCGTCTGCGCTAACCATTGGGGCTGTAACTCGAGGAGGAGCAGTGGCAAGAGGCCGTGATAGAGGTCGCAGGAGGACGCCCACTAGAGGTAGAGGACAAACACCTGGTCCAGCTAGAAATAGAGCAGTGACTCCTCCACCAACTGATGAGGTAGTGAAAGAGGGTGAGGAAGGGGAAAATGAGCAGGTTCATGATAAGGAAGTACCACCCCAGCCTACCCCAGAGATGATTAATCAGGTTCTTACTTATCTTAGCGGGTTATCTGATCAGGGCCAGACACCTCTAGTGTTTTCTGCACCAGCACCTCAGGTTCAGGGAATACAACATGCAGCTGTTGTGGCTCCCCGCATGGATGCATCATTGAAAGTAGGCACGTTTCCTCGATTGACTACAGGGTCTATAATGACAAATGATCAGCATGAACTTTTCATTAAGTTCTTAAAGTTGAAACCTCCAATCTTCAAGGGTGCTGAATCTGAAGATACCTATGATTTTCTGGTTGATTGTCATGAGCTGCTACATAAGATGGACATAGTAGAGCGATTCGGTGTTGAGTTTGTGACCTACCAGTTTCAGAGGGATGCCAAAATGTGGTGGCGGTCGTATGTTGAGTGTCAACCAACAAGGGCACCACCTATTACTTGGGCGTCATTTTCTAGCTTATTTATGGAGAAGTATATACCCCGAACTTTGAGGGATAGGAGGAGAGATGAGTTCCTGAGCCTAGAGCAAGGAAGGATGTCTGTTGCTGCTTATGAGGCCAAATTTCGTGCACTATTCAGGTATGACACTCAGCTTTGCTTCAGTCCACAAGAGCGGATTAGCCGCTTTGTGAAAGGATTCAGGTCAGTTTTGCAGATTCCAGCCTTACAGGTAGCTGCTGCAGCAAAATCCTTTCAGGAAGTGGTTGATTTTGTAATAGAGGTAGAGGGGGTGAAGCCAGACGACTTCACCACAACATCGACATTTAAGGAGTTTCGTAAGGGAGGTGAGTTTAGTGGTTCTTACTCCAGAGGGCAGAGTTCAGGAGGTTATCCAGCCCGTCCTATTCAGTCTTCATTGCAGGCTTCAGCTGGGGGTCCATCGCAGACCAGTCAGCCTTTTTCTGAGTTTGGAGGCTATCCCCAGAATTCGTCATTTTCAAAGAGACCTATACTTGACTCCAGGAATTGTTATGGATGTGGAGAGGCTGGACATATTAGGAAATATTGTCCAAAACAAAGTTACAGACCCCCAGTAGTTAGAGGTAGAGGTGGTCATGGTAGAGGTCGCCATTCTGGAGGACGTGGTGGCCAAGGTAATGGTGGTCACCAATTCAGTCGGGGTGGCGGGCAAGTTGGAACTACTGCAGCGCAGCTTGGTAGGGGCAATGGACAGACAGGTGAAAGGGCCCATTGTTATGCTTTCCCCGGAAGGTCTGAAGCAGAGACATCTGATGTTGTTATCACAGGTACTCTTGGTCTGTGATTGCATGGCTTCTGTATTGTTTGATCCTGGATCCACATTTTCATATGTATCTTCCTCATTTGCTACTGGTCTTGATTTATATTGTGATTTGCTTAACATGCCTATTCGTGTCTCTACTCCTGTGGGTAAGTCTGTGATAGTTGAAAAGGTGTATAGGTCATGCCTTGTGACTTTTGTGGGGAGCAATACTTATGTAGATTTGATTATTCTAGAGATGGTTGATTTTGATGTAATTCTTGGTATGACTTGGCTTTCTCCAAATTTTGCAATCTTAGATTGTAATGCTAAAACTGTGACATTGGCCAAGCCTGGGACAGATCCGCTAGTGTGGGAGGGTGACTATATTTCCACTCCAGTTCGTATTATCTCTTTTCTTCGTGCTAAGAGGATGGTGAGTAAGGGTTGTTTAGATTTCTTGGCACATCTCAGGGATGATACTTCCAAAGTACCTTCGATCGAGTCTGTTTCGATAGTCCGTGAGTTTTTGGATGTGTTTCCTGCAGACCTTCCTGGTATGCCACCGGATAGGGATATTGATTTTTGTATTGATCTAGAGCCAGGTACTCGCCCCATTTGCATTCCCCCTTATAGAATTGCTCCAGCCGAGTTAATGGAGTTAAAGGCCCAACTTCAGGAGTTGTTAGGTAAAGGTTTTATTAGACCAAGTGCATCCCCTTGGGGTGCTCCTGTTTTATTTGTGAAAAAGAAGGATGGAAGCCTTCGGATGTGCATAGACTACAGGCAGCTGAATAAGGTAACTATTAAGAACAAGTATCCTATTCCTCGAATTGATGATTTGTTCGATCAGTTACAAGGTGCTTGTGTCTTCTCTAAAATTGATCTGAGATCCGGTTATCATCAATTGAAAATACGGGCAGCAGATGTGCCAAAGACTGCTTTTCGAACCAGGTATGGGCATTACGAATTCTTAGTAATGTCTTTTGGGCTTACGAATGCCCCTGCTGCTTTCATGAGCCTGATGAACGGAATTTTTAAGCCATATTTGGATCTCTTTGTTATTGTATTTATTGATGATATACTGATATACTCAAAGAGAAGGAAAGAACATGATGAGCATTTAATAATTGTATTGGAGTTGTTGAGGGAGAAAAGGCTTTATGCCAAATTCTCCAAGTGTGAGTTTTGGCTAGATTGAGTGTCCTTCTTGGGGCACGTAGTTTCTAAGGATGGAGTGATGGTGGATCCTTCTAAGATTGAAGCAGTGAAGAGTTGGGTAAGACCTACTAATGTTTCAGAGGTAAGGAGCTTTGTTGGTTTAGATAGCTACTACCGTCGATTCGTCAAGGGATTTTCTTCTATTGCTTCGCAGCTGACAAATTTGACTAAGCAGAATGTTCCATTTGTATGGTCGGATGAATGTGAAGAAAGCTTCCAAAAACTTAAGGCCTTGTTGACTACTGCGCCAATTCTTACCTTGCCAGTGGAAGGTAAGAATTTTATTGTTTATTATGATGCATCTTATTCTGGTTTAGGTGCAGTGCTAATGCAGGAGAGGAATGCAATTGCTTATGCTTCGAGGCAATTGAAAATGCATGAACGTAACTATCCGATCCATGATTTGGAGTTGGCTGCAGCTGTATTTGCATTGAAGCAGTGGAGGCATTACCTATATGGGGTCAAGTGTGAATTTTACACAGATCATCGTAGTCTACAATATGTCTTTACTCAGAAGGATTTAAATTTGAGGCAGAGAAGGTGGATGGAATTATTGAATGATTATGATATTACTATTTTATATCACCCTGGAAAAGCTAATGTTGTGGCAGATGCCTTAAGTAGAAAAGCAGGGAGCATGGGTAGTTTAGCCCACTTACAGGTTTCTAGACGCCCATTGGCTAGAGAGGTTCAGACTCTGGATAATGACTTTATGAGGCTGGAAGTACTAGAGAAAGGAGGATTTTTGGCCTCTGTGGAGGCAAGATCTTCCTTTCTTGACAAGATTAAGGGAAAGCAATTTGCTGATGAGAAGCTGAGCCGAATTCGAGATATGGTATTGCGAGGAGAGGCTAAAGAGGCAATAATTGGTGAGGAAGGCGTCTCGAGAATTAAGGGAAGAGTATGTGTGCCTCGTGTTGATGATTTGACTCACACTATTCTTACAGAGGCTCATAGTTCGAGGTATTCTATACATCCTGGTGCAACCAAGATGTATCGTGATCTAAGGCAACATTATTGGTGGAGTAGAATGAAGCGTATTATTGTGGATTTTGTTGCCCAATGCCCAAATTGTCAGCAGGTAAAGTATGAACACCAAAGGCCTGGAGGGACACTTCAGAGAATGCCCATTCCTGAATGGAAGTGGGAAAGAATTGCAATGGATTTCGTAGTTGGTCTTCCAAAGACATTGGGTAAGTTTGATTCTATTTGGGTAATTGTTGACAGGCTAACTAAGTCTGCTCACTTCATTTCGGTCAAGATGACTTACAATGCAGAGAAGTTAGCCAAGCTCTATATCTCAGAAATTTTTCAATTGCATGGAGTTCCACTTTCCATCATATCAGATAGAGGTACGCAATTTACTTCTAAGTTTTGGAGAACATTACATGGTGAATTAGGTACTAGGCTGGATCTTAGTACTGCATTTCACCCTCAGACCGATGGTCAGTCTGAGCGAACGATTCAGGTGTTTGAGGATATGCTTCGTGCATGTGTGATAGAATTTGGTGGTCATTGGGACAAATTCTTACCCTTAGCAGAGTTTTCGTACAACAATAGCTATCATTGGAGTATTGATATGGCCCCATTTGAGGCATTGTATGGGAGGAGATGTAGGTCCCCCATTGGTTGATTTGATGCATTTTGAGGTTAGACCTTGGGGTACTGATCTTCTGAGGGAATCATTAGAGAAAGTGAAATTTATTCAAGAAAAGCTTTTAGCAGCTCAGAGTAGGCAGAAGGAATATGCAGATCGAAAGGTTAGGGACATGGATTTTATGGAGGGTGAACAAGTCTTACTGAAGGTTTCACCCATGAAAGGTGTGATGCGGTTTGGTAAGCGAGGTAAGCTCAGTCCAAGGCATATTGGTCCATTTAAAGTTCTGAAGCGCGTGGGGGAGGTGGACTATGAATTGGCATTGCCTCCAGGGCTGTCACGAGTGCACCCTGTATTTCATGTGTCCATGCTAAAAAAATATCATGGTGATGGAAACTACATTATTCGTTGGGATTCAGTTCTTCTTGATGAGAATCTGTCTTATGAGGAGGAGCCTGTTGCTATTCTAGATAGGGAGGTCCACCAAGTTGAGATCAAAGGAGATTGTATCTATCAAGGTTCAGTGGAAGAATCGGCCAGTTGAAGAGTCCACTTGGGAGAGTGAGGTTGATATGCAAGAAAGATATCCACATCTTTTTACAGACTCAGGTACTCTTTCTCGCCCTTGTTTTTCTTCCTATGATCGTTCGAGGACGAACGATGGGTAAATTGGTATCTTATTGTAACGAACCATTTTTGATCGTTTTGAGCACTAGAACTTTTTATGTCAGAAAATATTTTTCGATAAATTTAAATGGGTGTTTTGGACTATTCATAATTATAATTATGAAATTAGTGGGGTAATTTTAATAATTTATTTAGTTGGTGCTTAAAGAAAATAAGATTAAAATTAATAAGGGTCACTTTTACTATTTTTATTATTAGTCTTATATAATAACTAGGGAGTAAATATTTTATACGAAGAATAAGGGTTTCAAACGAGAAAGTAATACGTGCGGCATCTATTGAAGAAGATCGGTTCCTGGTAATTTCAATTCCTCTATTGCTTTAAATAAATTGTAAAAGATTATAGTTACTACTAGAAAGTTGCATGCTTATTGGTGGGATGGATAGCTTTGTATAGCCTCTGGAAATTATTGTTTCTTGGGGAAAGAGTCTGATATACCCCTCAACTTTGTCATTTAGAGCTGATATACCCCTTGTTATGAAAGTGGCTCATATATACCCCTACTTGTTAACAAATGGCTCACATATACCCTTTTCCTCTAACGGAAATGAAAAAAATAATAATTTCAATCTAAAATTTTTATTATTTTTTTCAAGAAAATATAATCCCATATGAGTAAATCTAATCCTCGTCAAACATATTTTTTTTGACTTTTTTTTGTTTCAATGACTAATTTATAATTATTATTTTGATAATCAAATTTATTTATGTTTCACTAACATTTTTGTAAAACTTATTGTAGATGACCAAATTTTTTCTTCGAATACGAAATTAAATTACAATACACACAAAAAATAGTTTAATTTTTTTTCTTTAAACTAAGGAATGAAAGAAAAAATAAAATAAGAATAAGAAACTCAAATAATTATAATAAAAGAAGTCAAAAAATAATTTATGCATGAAAAAAAATTAAAATATACCTTGAACTTTGATAGAAGAATCATATATACCTCTAAATATTTTTTTTAATAAATTAGAAGTAATACATATAAATTAAAAACTAATTTTTTAACTTCCGTTAAATGAAGGGTATATGTGAGCCATTTTGTAACGGCAGGGGTATATGTGAGCCGTTTGTATAACAGTAAGGGCATATATGAGCCACTTTTATAACGAGGGGTATATCAGCTCTAAATGACAAAGTTGAGGGGTATATCAGACCCTTTTCCCTTGTTTCTTTATGTATTAATGGGCTCCACGTGAATATTTTTTTGTTTTGATTAGATATGTTGGAGATAAATTTTGATAGTTAATAAAGAGTAGAAGTCAAATATTATGTTAATTAGAATTGGGAAGGATTATTTGTATAAAAAAAAATTAGGATCGTCATTAGCAAATATTGTTGGGAACTAAAAATCCTAATAATTGAGTTCAATAATTGGTGTACTAATTAATTGGGATTTCTTTAAAATAATATAAAATGCATTAAAATAATTATTTAATGACCACAACAAATGGCTTCAAAATTAATGTTTACAAGTTATATGTTATGCAAAACAGCATAAAGTTACAGTCAAAAGTAACGTTCTAACCGTGGTAATCTAATTCCAATAGTTCATTAAAATTTTAGTATATTGAAATAGGAAATTAATATTAGGTGTATCGAATTATTTAAACTCCATCAAAGTTAAGCTAATTGGAGGAGTTAAGACAAATAATATGAATTAGGTGAGTTTTTGGGTCTAAGATAGACATAAAATAATATGAATGTTTATAAACTCGCTAACTAAAAAATTATACATATATACTTGATAGATTGAAAAGGTTCGGAAGCATTGAGGAAAGGAAAAGAATTGGAGAAGTTGAGTGCTTGACTTCGGTTCTTCGGTGGAGGTAGGTTATGGTTTATTTCTATGTGGTAGATAAACTCTAAATAGCAATTGATATGTATTGAGTGATATTGTAAAGTCTCCTATGTACTTGATTGTGTGGTTGTATGTTTTGATTGTGTGGTTTGTGGTTGGCCTAAAATTATGAGATTGTTGAATTTCTAACTTTGAACCCTCTCTATTAAAATAACGCCTTGGATAAAGAAGGCTTGATGAAACAAAATAATGAGATAATTGGATTGGAGTGTCACGTTCCGACACAATATTATGGGATCGGAGTGTCATGTTCCGACACGATATATAGGATCGGAGTGTCACGTTCCGACACAATAACATTAAAGGAAAGGAATCTTGAAGTAACAAAATATACTTAATCTCAAAGAACCTGTTTTCCAAATGAGTATAGTGTGGAGGCATGAGTCCTCATGGGTGTGCTTGATGTTGTGATTGCTGGTGTACCTATTATGGTGTTGTTGTCAACGGTTCATGTGTTTGTTGTTTGCCACCTGTTAAGTATTGTAGTTGATTTTATATTATTATTCAATATATATTGATTTCTATTTTGAGTTTACCGATGATACCTACTCAGTACGTGTTCCTTGTACTGACCCCTACTTGTATTTTCTTCTTTGTTCTTTGTGGAGTGCAGCAAGTGTACCATCGACTTCAACTCGCCCTCAGCTCTAGTCAGTCTCCAGCACATCAGAGTTCAGGGTGAGCTATTATTTCTAGCTCGTGCTGGATTCTCTCATTCACGTCTTGATGTCTTTGAAATTAGGACATGGACCATCTTTTTACTTATTTTGGTTTCTTAAATACTCTTAGACTTGGTAATTTAAGGATAGATGTTCTTGATGTGATGACTTCCAGATTTTGGGGGTAATAAGTGTTAATTGGTTATAAGTTTTGGATCTTCCGCATTATTTTTGTTATTCATAGTTGAACTATTGATAAATGTTGGGGTTTATAATTGTTGGTTTGCTCACCTAGTAGGTTAAGTGTGGGTGTCACTCACGACTCGTTTTGGGTCGTGACACCCACACCACCAATAATTTCTCAAATTTATGTAGTTAATTATAAACAATATATTACAATTTAACCAATATATTATAGTAGTTAAAATTGTTTGAGGAAAATGAGCAGTTACTTTTTCCCTTTTTTTAATAAAAGAAAGAATAGAATAATATTCGAGTGACAAATAAATGATTTTGAAAACAAAAGAAGTTAAATATAGTGGTTTTTCATAAGAATACAGAATTTATTATTTAGTAAAATTAATCTAAAATCTAAAAATAAATTTTTTAATAAAAAGTTAAAAAAAGGATAAAATCACAAATATAACTGAGGACAACATTCTAAAAAAAAAAAGATGCACACTAATAAACATTAATTGCACAAATACGTGGGAAGTGGTAAAGTATTTAGTATTATCTTTTTCCTCTTTTTTCTACAAATTGATATTTATTATTTTATTTTATTTTTTTTAAAAAAAAGAAGATAAACCCCACGAAAATTAAATACCCACAAAATTCTTAACTATGTCTGTGTAACTTTCCCATTCCTTATTGCCCTCATCACACAATAACTCCGAAGAATTATCCGCAAAAATATAAGTAAAGATTTCATCTTCTTTAAAAATTCATCATAATGTAATTTATTTTTATGTATTGAACGTAACATGAAAGCAATTATATCAGAACAAAAAAAATTTATCCAAAATTCAGAAGCAAGGAAAACATGCACAAGGTATTATATTGAAAGTCTTTGAGTGATAGAGGGAAAAAAAAAATTTACATGTGAATATATTTCTGTATTTGTTCATGTCATCAACATGAAATTATTATTTAAAACTAAGTAAATGATTTTAAATAACTTTTAAAACACTTTCTAAAGACTAGAATGTTGGTAAATGGATTAGTTGTTTTGATGATGTAACTTCAATGTTTTTGGACTTCAATGTAAATATTGTGTACTTTCTCTAACAAACTTTCTGATCACGTATTATTGTATTTATTTTCATTCTCATTTTATTGATATATAGATGTTAACACCATCAACTTAAATCACATAAAAATATTGATTAAAAAAATAATTTAAAAAAATATATATCAAAACAAATCAAATCATATTCAAACGTTTGAATCGAAAAAGAAATTCTACTTAAATTTAAACTACTGGAAATTAAAATTCCAATCAAATTCATAGTATTTTCTTTCTACTATTTTCAAAACTATGTAAGTGATCTATCATATATAGCATTTATATGACTATGGGTGAAACTCTAAAAACTAAAATTGCTGGGCTATTTTTTAATATAATAAAAATTAATTATACCTCTATAAGTGATACACATGAAGTAATTTAGTTTTTTTTCTCGATTTTTTCTCTCTTTTTAATAAATTAAATTAGAATAAGATACAAATTAAAATTTAATTTAATTTTCTATAACTTTGACAAGTGATACAGATAGGATAACTTATATACATTGGGAAAATGGTTATATTTTTAAAGTAGGTATATAATGAAAAAAATGATTATGTCTTCTTTACAAATTCATCATATATAATGTTATTTGTTTTTTTTTTCTTTTTATTTGTGTTTCACATTGTAATCAATTAAAATTTATTAAACATAAATTTATAAAATGATTCGGATTATATTATTCATAAATATATTAATCCAAATAAATATTGTGGATTGATATAATTGAGTTAAAATTTAAGCCCAATATATATGGATTTAATTAAGTCTAAATTAATTAATTTGGGCTACATTGGATGAACCCAATTTGTTAAACCCAATTCCATCTTATTCTAGAGCCCATCTTGGCGCCACGTGTGCAGATGATGTGGCATGCCAAGTCAAATAAGAAAACCAATAAAATCATGACATGTGTCAAAGATGACAAGCCCGCTCCATAAAGCCCAAATGCCATGTCACTTAAATCTGATGGTTGGACGGAAACCTATTCCAATTGCAACTCCTCTATTCTAAAACTATAAATAGGGGTCCTCATAATTCAGAAAAGGACAAAAGAAAATTCTAAACAAGAAGCTAGAGAAACTCTGTGGTACAAACGTCATTTAAGTCTCTACAAAGTTACAAGTTTAAGAATTCAAGCATTCAAGTTCAAGAACGATCAAGATCACGACTATCGAATTCAAGAACAAGCTCGAAGCCCTTGAGTTCAAATAAATGTCAAGATCAAGATAAAGTTCAAGTTCAAGTTCATCATAGATTCAAGAACAAGCTTTAAAGACCTTGAATTTATATTTGAAAAGGCAAATTCAGAGGAATTATAGAGATTGTAACACTCGCATTTGAAATAATAAAATCGATTGTTGCTATAATTTTCCGTTCTTGTTTATTGTTTTCTCGACGCGAATTTTACTGTCTACAAATTCTGGCACGCCCAGTGGGACAATCTCTACCTCTCATCTAAACTTTTCAAACGTCAAAGAATATCAAGATGACTTCCATGAAAAACAACTCTCAATCAACCGCCTCTAAGGTCACTAGCTCCAAGTTCTCTACTGAAGTTGAAGACATCCTTGGTGTTACCTTTGGAAGTTTTGGAGCTGTTACGAGAAGCAAGGCTGCTACACTAGGACAACAAACGCTTCAAGTGTCGTCTACATCAACTCCTGTTTTTGGGTCTTTGACTCCAAAAGGAGAAAGTTCCTCCACAAATGCTCTAGAAGGAGGAAGTAGTGTTGTTGAAAAGATCAAGAAGACATTGGCTCTACTTGAGCAATCTGGTTCCAAGAACTCTACCACAAGGGAGAACTTTGATTCAACTTATGAATCATCTCCACGTATATCGCATAACGTGAGTCCACTGAAAATTAACTTACCCGACAATCCATGTTACTCTCCTGCATCTCCGATGATCAAACGATGGTGACTGCTGCTTCCTCTCCTGAGGAACAACTCGCAAATCTGACGAAGTTGGTTGAAGGATTGACGAAGCATGTACAACACCAAGAATCTCAAATTGACAAGTTGATGGACAGGATAGAAAGACTTTTAGATGGAGATGCGAGCCATGCACCAGGAAAGGGCATTGAAGTTCAAGAAATCGAAGATCCTGCTAAGAAAGCCCCGTTTGTTAAAGAGATGCCAGTTTCTTCTGAAGGAATGATCCCACTCGATCGTTTGAAGGAGTTTATTGAAGGCACTATCAAAGATAAGTATGAAGTCTCCACCAAGTCTTCTCATATGTATGCAAAGCCATACACTGTTAGGATTGATAACTTTAAAATACCTGCTGGTTATCAACCTCCCAAATTTCAACAATTTGAGGGAAAAGAAAATCCAACACAACATGTCGCGCACTTCGTGGAGACATGTAACAATGCTGGAACATATGGAGACTATCTTGTCAAACAGTTTGTCCTGTCTCTAAAAGGAAATGCCTTTGATTGGTACACGGATCTCGAACCTAACTCTATTGATAGTTGGGAGCAACTAGAACATGAGTTTCTCAATCTCTTCTATAGCACAAGGCGCACGGTGAGCATGGTAGAACTCACGAATACTCTCCAAAGGAAGGATGAACCGGTCATAGATTTCATAAATCGTTGGAGGTTCGCGAGCCTAAATTGCAAGGACAGGCTTAGTGAAGCTTCTGCAATCGAAATGTGTATTCAAGGAATGCACTGGGAGCTTCTTTACATCTTGCAAGGAATAAAACCAAAATCTTTCGAGGATTTAGCTACTCGCGCTCATGATATGGAGTTGAGCATGTCATTTGCCGGAAAAGATATGACTATTGTCCATGATCCTCGCAAAGGAAGGGACAAACAGGAACCCAAGAGATGGAGCAAGTTTCTACCCAGAAATGACAACAAAGTATCCATGAGTGTAAATGTGTCACCCGCAAAGTTCACCACGAATGAGGGAGTAAAACAAAATGTGAGAACGACTTTCCTAGCACGTTCAAATCAAAAGTCGACGCTAAGGGAGATGCAATGAAAAAAGTATCCCTTCTTGGATTCTGACGTTTCTGAAATTTTTGATGAATTGCTTGAGTTAAAGCTCATTGACTTGCCAGAGATGAAGCGACCCGATGAAGCTGGAAAAACTGATGACCCAAACTATTGCAAGTATCACAGACTTGTAAGTCATCCTTTTGAAAAATGTTTTGTATTTAAGGATAGAGTGATGCGATTGGTTAACGAAAATAAAATTATCCTTGATGATGAGAAGGCTAGTTCTAATCAGATCTCTATCACGTTTGGGTCATTGGATCCGATCCAAATGTATATCTCTGAAAAGCATGAAGAAAAGCCAGTAGAACAGGATGTTGACATAAATGGTGATGAGGGTTGGATTCATGTAACTAGGCGAAGACGCAAAAAGTCAAGCTTACGAAAAGAATTATCCAAGCAACCGGTTAGAGGAAAAATGGTGAAGAAATCAGAGAAGCAAAAATCAATCAAGCGCCCCAAAAGGGCAAAGGTTGAAGTGCATCACTACCAAAAACCTCGACATCTTGTGACTCTAGAGGAATTCTTGCCAAGCTCGTTCGACACAAAGTCTACTCAAGGCAACGTCGAGGCATCATGTTTCAATATGGATAAAGGACAAACAATGAAGGTGCCTCCTACTGTAAAAGAAGGAACAATGAGTGAATCCTCACCAAAAGTGTCTCCTGGGGAAGAAGAAAAAGAAACAAGGGAAATCTCAGAAATGATGTCTCTTTCATCTTTTGAAAAATCTATTGAACTTTCTTCCCAAGAAGCACATGTGTGTGATACTAAAATCACATTTACAGATAACGATCTTCTATTTGGTGAAACACTATAGAATCGTCCTTTGTATATGGTGGGTCATGTGCTAGAGAAGAAGATAAATAGAATCTTAACAGATGAAGGATCTGGAGTCAACATTTTGCCTATCCACACATTGAAGGAACTTGGCATCACGACTGGGGAACTTAATGAAAGTCGTCTGTTGATACAAGGATTTAATCAAGGCGGGCAGAGGTCCATAGGCTCTATTAAATTAGAGATCCACATGGGAGATTTGCGATCAAGCGCATGGATGCATGTGATTGAAGCAAAGACATCATACAATATATTACTTGGCAGGCCTTGGGTACATGAGAATAGAATTGTCTCATCTTCTTACTATCAATGTTTGAAATATCTTGAAGGTGGAAATAGTTACAGATGATAATCCTTTCACTGAAGTGGAGACACACTTTGCGGATGCGAAATTCTATATGAGAAGTTATGTTGTTAAAGGGGTCAAATCCAATGACGTCAAATCAATCAAGATTGATAATATCATAAGCAAAAGAATTGATGCAGCTATCGAAAAGGTGAAAATGGACACTAAAGACTCTTGTCCCATTCTTAATGAAGGGAAGATCCTGTCTTCAAAGAAGAAGTAGACTTCTAGGCTTTGCTATGTTCCAAAAGCGAAAAAAACAAGATTAACCATCTAACCTTGAAGAAAATGCATTAAGAGGGCTAACTCTTCCTATCAGACGGATTGATGCAATAAACTTGTCTTCAAAGTTGCCAGAAAAGTCAGTCGCTCAAGATCAAGTGCTAGATATGGCTCTCCCTACAAAGCTCACAAGAGAAGGTTTTGATCCCAATGCCTACAAGTTATTTGTGAAGGCAGGATACAACCCTAGCGAGCCATCAGCGCTAGAGAAACTCCCATCAGAAGATACAACTAGGAAAGCGCGTGAAGGCCTAGGTTATAGCCAACCGCCGCCAATTCACATTTCCATAAGAAGGGCCAGTAATAATCATATAACTTTTGAAGATGACGTCACTGCTCCCAATAAAAGTCCTTCTGTCTTTGATCGACTTGGTGAAGCAACAACAAGAATTTATGTGTTTGAGAGGTTAGGTCCCCTGAAGAAGAATAACAAGAACCTGAGAAGTTATTTAAAAGTTATAAGACCTACTTCACATTTGATTCGAAAGGATTTTAGAAGTTTGATTCCTTCTACGATGAGGTGACGAGTGAAACTTATTGTTTCCTGTAAAGAGGAACTCAAGGCAAAGGTTCATACTGTGGTTTACACCAAAGAGCGCGAGGAAGATGAAGAAAGTGTAGGTTCCTCAAATCATGTTACAATCCAAAATGAGTACGATTCTTTGCCTCAAAAGAAGATTGAGGAAGAGGTAGAAGATATTGTCTCGTGTTGTCATATATCGGTCAATGACAATGATCTGTGGAAGAGGAAGATGCTAAAGATGCTCCACCAGAACTTGAAGAAGGAGTAAAGATCACAATAGATCCTTTGAAGGAAGTTAACCTTGGCACTGATGAAGATCCGAAGCCAACTTACTTGAGTGAGTTTATAGAAATTGATGAAGAAGTCGCTTACATAAATATACTCAAAGAATATAGAGATGTATTCGCTTGGAGTTATAAAGAAATGTCTGGATTGAGTCCTAGAGTAGCGGTCCATCAATTGGCAGTCAAAAATGGTTCTCGTCCAGTCAAACAAGCTCAAAGACATTTTAGACCAGACTTGATTCCGTTGATAGAAAATGAAGTTAACAAACTCATTGAGGCAGGCTTTATTCGTGAGGTCAAATATCCTACATGGATTTCAAGTATTGTTCCTGTGAAGAAGAAGAATGGTCAAATTCGAGTTTGCGTTGACTTTAGAGATCTCAATAATACATGCCCTAAAGATGAGTTTCCTCTTCCCATTCCAGAGTTGATGATTGATGGCACAACTGGTTATGAGGCAATGTCGTTCATGGATGGTTCTTCTGGATATAATCAAATCCGCATGTCACCAAAAGATAAAGAACTCACTGCATTTCGCACGCCAAAAGGTATTTATTGCTACAAAGTGATGCCATTCGGTTTAAAGAATGCTGGCGCCACATATCAAAGGTCTATGCAAAATATCTTTGACGACTTGCTCCAAATATCTCGACAAGACATGAAGCAGGGGGCATTTGTAATCATTTAAAATTTATTAAACAAAAATTTATAAAATGATTCGGATTATATTGAATTCATAAATATATTAATCCAAATAAACATTGTGGATTGATATAATTGAGTTAAATATTTAAGTCCAATAAATATGGATTTAATTAAGTCTAAATTAATTGATTTGGGCTACATTGGATGAACCCAATTTGTTAAACCCAATTCCATCTCATTCTAGAGCCCATCTTGGCGCCACGTGTGCAGATGATGTGGCATGCCAAGTCAAATAAGAAAATCAATAAAATCATGACATGTGTCAAAGATGACAAGCCCGCTTCATAAAGCCCAAATGCTATGTCACTTAAATCTGATTGGCTGGACGGAATCCTATTCCAATCGCAACTCCTCTATTCTAAAACTATAAATAGGGGTCCTCATAATTCAGAAAAGGACAAAAGAAAATTCTAAACAAGAAGCTAGAGAAGCTCTGTGGTACAAACGTCATTTAATTCTCTACAAAGCTACAAGTTTAAGAATTCAAGCATTCAAGTTCAAGAACGATCAAGATCAAGACCACCGAATTCAAGAACAAGCTCGAAGTCCTTGAGTTCAAATAAAAGTCAAGATTGTTGGGAATTAAACACACAACACACACAAATAATCTAGAGAAAAGAGAAACGGAACACAAACGGGACACACAAGAATTTAACGTGGTTCGGTTTCCCTACTCCACGACTGTAACAGGAGGATTTTATTTTCACTTGTGCTTCTCTGGAATTACAAATACAAGGATCATATTTATAGGAAAGCCAAATGGTTAACCTAGGGTTTCAGTAATGGGTCGGGCCGGCTCACAAGCCTCCACAAAGCCCAACAATCTCCCACTTGGAGGCTTGAAGAATTTCAACTGTCATCCACTTAGAACACTTGTATGTCTAGTAATCTTTTTCAACTCTCTCCTGCTACAGCGGCCTTCTCATCAGTCAACTGAAAGGCCCGTTGAAGCTCCCCGAAGCTTCAACACATCAGTCACGGCTGAAACTGCCCTTGACTCGTCCTCGGTCCCTACCGGCTCCCACTTGAGACACGAACTGCCGGATCCTAGAACTCCCTGAGAACAAACACTCTCCATACTCAGCAAGAAATTTTCTGGAGACGTATCAACAGCTGGAATACTGGTTCTCTTGACCCACTGTCTTCTAGGAGCCTTGGCTGAAGCACGGCCGGTGCTCCCACTGCCACAAACGCCTCTGACTGGTCTTCCTGAACCTTTCCTTGCTCGTTCATCCTGAATCTGACCTGTGGCTCTGGGTTTCTTTCTTGCAAAGACAACCTTCTTCTGCCCACGAGATTCTGTGAACCGGACTTTGTTTTTCTTCTGAACTGGGACGGTCACTCCCTCAGACGGTAATCCGACAATATACAACGATCCTCTTTTTGTTCCACGAGCCATGACAAGATTGCCCCTCACGACCTTCCACTGCCCATTTCCGAACTTCACATGATGTCCCTGTTCATCCAACTGCCTAACAGAAATCAAACTTTTCGTCAAGCTTGGAACAACTCTGACATCCTTCAAGGTCCAGAAACCGACTGGCGTCTTCAGCACCATGTCACCCATGCCCGTAACATCAAGAGCTCTATCGTCTGCAAGCCTTACCTTTCCAAAGTCTCCAATAACCAGATTCTGCAATGCTTCACTGCTGTGGGTAGCGTGAAAAGAAGCACCAGAATCCATGACCCAGGAATCCACATTGCTCTCCGCGCAACAGATAAACAAATCCTCGTTGACGCTGTCTTCTGCAATGTTGACTTGTTTGTCTTTCTGGCATTGATTCCTGAAATGCCCCACCTCCTTGCAGTTCCAACATGTTACACCTGAGCCATCCCGAGCCTTTGACTGACTCCTTCTTCGGTTCCTGCTCCCACTACCTCTGTTATTTCCTCTGCCTCTGACGACGTTTAGCATATCACCTGATGATTCTCCAGAACTCCTTCTTCTGACATCCTCGCCAAGAACGAGATCACGAATCTTCTCAAAGGTGAATCCATTAGGTCCCACTGAACTGGCAACTGCTGTAACCGTTCCGGACCAACTGTCAGGCAATGATGATAACAGTAGTAAAGCTTGAACTTCATCATCGAACTTAATGCCAACTGACAAAAGTCTGGCTAAGATCGAATTCAATGAGTTGATGTGCTCGGTAACTGAACTGCCTTCCTTCATCTTTGTGTTCACCAACTCTCTAATCAGAAAAATTTTGTTTGCTGCAGATGGCTTCTCGTACATGTTAGACAAGGCTTCCAAGATGCCTTTCGCTGTCTTCTCCTTAAGAATGTTGAACGCAACATTCTTGGTCAACGAGAGTCGGATAACTGACATAGCTTTCCGATCCAAAACTGCCCACTCTGCATCAGACAATTTTCCTTGCTTGTCACCCAACACTACGTCCAAATCTTTCTGAACCAGCAAATCTTCAATCTGCATCTTCCACCAACTGAAATCTGTACCATCGAACTTCTCAATTCGGAACTTCCCATCTTCTGCCATCTCAAAGGACTTCGGCAATTCCCTTAACGGCGTCTACAGACAGCGGGCGGCGATTTGGACGATGCTCACGATCTGGACGCTCGCGGCTGGATCTGAGGCTCCTCGACGCGGCGGCCACTGGAACGGCGCGACGGACAGCACACGGACGACGGCTGTTCGCACCCTGCGCGGTTCTCCTAGCCGGCTGCTGCTTGAGGTTACCCACACGGTAACGGCGGCTACTCCTCCCTGCACACAGTTCTTCACACAAGAACCCTAGGTGACAATTTCTCACAGTTTGTGTTACAATGTTGTTGAAACCTCGCTCTGATACCAATTGTTGGGAATTAAACACACAACACACACAAATAATCTAGAGAAAAGAGAAACGGAACACAAACGGGACACACAAGAATTTAACGTGGTTCGGTTTCCCTACTTAATGGGTCGGGCCGGCTCACAAGCCTCCACAAAGCCCAACAAAGATCAAGATAAAGTTCAAGTTCAAGTTCATCATAGATTCAAGAACAAGCTTTAAAGCCCTTGAATTTATATTTGAAAAGGTGAATTCAGAAAAATTATAGAGATTGTAACACTCGCATTTGAAATAATAAATCGATTGTTGCTATAATTTTCCGTTCTTGATTATTGTTTTCTCGATGCAAATTTTATTGTCTACACACATAACAGAAAAATAATTTTATCAGAACAAAACTAAAAATTATTCAGAATTCAAAATTTAGAAGCAAGCAAAGCATGTACAAGGTATTTGATTGAAAGTCTTTGAGTGATAGAGAGAATAAAACTTTGTTCATGTCATCAATATCAAATTATTATTCAAAACTATATCAACAATTTTTTTTTAAAAAAGTTAAAATTCTTTCTAAAGACTAGGATGTTGATAAATTGATTAGTTTGATTTGATAGTGTAAGTTCAATTTTTGTTGGATATCAATGTAAAATTTTTATTGTTCCTCTAACAAATTTTCTAATCACACATTTCCGTATTTAATTTAATTCTTATTTTATCTATACATAGATTATTAACACTAACAACTTAAATCAAATAAAAATTTTGAACACACTTTGAAAAAAAATCAAATCATATTCAAACATATGAATCGGCAAAAAATATCCTACTAAAATTTTAAATTCGACTCAAATTCACAATATTTTCTTTCTACTATTTTCAAAACTATGTAAATGATCCATCATATTTTTTAAATTTATTTATTGCACTTAACTCTGAAAAATTAGGATTGCTGGGCTATTTTTCAATATAATTAAAATTAATTATACCTCCTAAGTTTCTATTATTTACAATTTAATAAAATTTTCAATTAATATTTGCTCAGAGGAGGATCTGCGTGCACAAGTGGGGGTGCCACGACATCTGGTGATCTAGAAAAAAATATTGTTTATATATGAATACATGCATGATAATCAATATATATTACTTTTGTCACTCAAAGGTTGAAATGTTGAATAGTTCAATTGGCAAAGATGTTTATCTGCACACAAGAAACATTGGTTCAAACCTCACTGCCAATACTTTTTTTTGCTTGTTCCTTTTCTTCTTTTCTTTTCTTTTGTCTTTTTCAATAAAGGGCTTAATTTTTTTTCCTCATTCACTCTTATTTATTTACTATTCTTTTTTAATTTAAATTGATTCCTTTTATAATTAATTTTTAGCTTTTTTTAAAAAAAACATCTTTCGCATTAATTATTATTTCCTTGATATAAGTGTTGTATATTTATTTTTATCAATTGATGTTAAATAAGTATTATTAAAAATATATTTAAACTGTTGTAAAGAAAGCTCAGAATATAAGAAGAAAAAGGACAAGAAGTATAAGATAGAGGAGATAATTTTCTTATTCAAGTATATATCAAATGGTGAGTGATATCTCTATTTATAGTGTTGAGATATCACTCCCAAAAGTCATTTAACTAGTAGATACATAGTTATCTACATTGTTATCCAAAAGGGGGGTTCATATCATCTAGGGAATACACATACATGAATTTAGTAGTTAATGAATAAACCAAATGGTCATCCACTATTCAATGGATTTATAACACTCCCCCTTGGATGTCCATAGATTATGTGCCTCGTTAAAACCTTACTAGGAAAAACCCAGTGGGAAAAAGCCTAGTGAAGGAAAAAGAGTACACATATCTCATAATACGCTTTGAATGTTGCCTCGTTAAAAACCTTACCAGGAAAACCCAACTTGGGACAAAACCATAGTTAAGGAAAAGAGTACAACGCGTATTTCGCTCCCCCTAATGAAAACTTTACTTGATATCTCGGAGACGGCGCATTCCAATCTTGTATCTCAACTTCTCAAACGTTGATGTTGGCAATGCCTTAGTGAATAAATCAGCAAGATTATTACTTGAACGAATTTGTTGAACTTCTATCTCACCATTTTGTTGAAGATCATGCGTGAAAAAGAACTTTGGTGAGATATGCTTTGTCCGGTCTCCTTTGATGTATCCTCCTTTCAATTGAGCTATACATGCAGCATTATCTTCGTACATTGTGGTTGGTATATTCTTTTTCAAAGAAAAACCACACATTTCCTGAATATGATGGGTCATTGATCTCAACCAGACGCACTCTCGACTTGCTTCATGGATGGCTATTATTTCTGCATGATTTGAAGAAGTGGCTACCAATGTTTGCTTCATTGATCGCCAAGATATTGCCGTGTCTCCACATGTAAACAAATAGCCTGTTTGTGATCGAGCTTTATGCGGATCTGATAAATACCCTGCATCTGCGTAACCAATCAGTTCTGATTTGGATTCATTGGAATAGAATAAACCCATGTCCATGGTCCCTCGAAGATATCGAAGTATGTGTTTAACACCATTCCAATGTCTTTTTGTTGGGGAGGAACTGAATCTTGCCAGTAGACTTACTGCAAAACAGATATCTGGTCGAGTATTGTTAGCAAGGTACATTAGTGCCCCGATCGCACTAAGATAAGGAGTTTCATCACCAAGAAGCTCTTCATCATTCTCTTGAGGTCGAAATGGATCTGTATTGATGTCAAGCGATCTTACCACCATTGGAGTACTCAATGGATGTGAGTTATCCATGTAAAAACGCTTTAGTATCTTTTCTGTGTACGTTGATTGATGAACAAGTATTCCATTTGACAAATTCTCAATCTGTAGACCAAGACAAAATTTTGTCTTGCCGAGATCTTTCATTTCGAATTCTTTTTTCAGACACTCAACAGCTTCTAAAAGCTCTTTACGAGTTCCAATGATGTTCAAATCATCAACATACACAGCTATTATTACAAATTCAGATCCCGACCGTTTAATGAAAATGCAGGGACAAATCGGGTCATTTTTGTACCCTTTCTTTAACAAATATTCACTCAGACGATTGTACCACATCCTTCCTGATTGTTTCAATCCATACAGAGATTTCTGAAGCTTTATTGAACAAGTTTCTCTTGAATCTTTGTATGCTTCAGGCACTTTGAATGCTTCAGGAATTTTCATGAAAATGTTGTGGTCCAATGAGCCATATAGATAGGCTGTGACAACGTCCATTAGACGCATTTCAAGTTTTTCATGAACTGCCAGATTTATGAGATATCTGAAGGTGATTGCATCTACCACTGGAGAATATGTCTCCATATAATCAATGCCAGGTCTTTGAGAAAAACCTTGAGCAACGAGTCGGGCCTTATATCTCATGACTTCACCTTTCTCATTTCTTTTTCGTACAAAAACCCATTTGTACCCCACTGGCTTGATACCTTCAGGTGTTCGGATTATCGGTCCAAAAACTTCACGTTTTTCTAGTGAAGCCAATTCAGCTTGAATTGCATCCTTCCATTTTGGCCAATCATTTCTCTGTCTACATTCGTGAACAGATTTTGGCTCAAAATCTTCATCTTGTTGCATTATTTCAATAGCAACATTATAGGCAAATATGTTGTCAATCACAACATTATTTCGGTTCCACAACTTTCTCGTCGAGACATAATTCATTGAAATTTCATTATTTTCAGAAGTTCGAACCTCCTCATCATCATGTGTTATCACTTGGGTCTCATCTTGAGAAATTTCTTTCAACCCATGATTATCTTGATCATTTATTCCTTTTCTCTTTCGAGGATTTTTATCTTTGGAACCAATTGGTCTACCACGCTTTAAATGTGGTCTAGACTCATTTGCCTTAACAATTTGTTCCGTCGGGATATCAACTCGAACTGGAGCATTAACAGCTGGAATATGCGATTTAGTAATCCTTGGAAGATTAGTAAATGCATCTGGTAGCTGATTTGCAATGTTCTGCAAATAAATTATTCTTTGAACTTCTTGCTCACATTGGTTTGTTCGAGGATCCAGATGAGATAGAGATGATGAATTCCAATCTATCTCTTTTCCCAACGACTTATGTTCTCCCCCTAATGTTGGGTATACTGATTCATCAAAATGACAATCAGCAAATCTTGCCTTAAATAAATCTCCAGTCATAGGCTCCAAATATTTTATGATTGAAGGAGATTCATACCCAACATATATCCCCAACCTTCTTTGGGGCCCCATCTTTGTGCGTTGTGGTGGAGCAATTGGGACATACACCGCACATCCAAAAATTCTAAGATGGGAAATGTTTGGCTCTTGACCAAAAGTCAATTGTAATGGGGAGAATTCATGATAATTGGTCGGCCTTATGCGCACAAGTGCTGCTGCATGCAAAATAGCATGCCCCCACATAGACACAGATAACTTTGTTCTCATTAGTAATGGTCTAGCTATCAATTGCAGACGTTTAATCAATGATTCTGCTAGACCGTTTTGAGTGTGAACATGCGCAACTGGATGTTCAACTGTTATACCAGTAGACATACAATAATCATTAAATGCCTGAGATGTAAACTCACCAGCATTATCTAGACGGATTGTCTTTATTGTATAGTCTGGAAATTGTGCTTTCAATCTTATTATTTGAGCCAGCAATCTCGCAAAAGCCATGTTGCGAGTTGATAATAAACACACATGTGACCATCTTGTAGAAGCATCTATCAAGACCATATAATATTTAAAGGGTCCACATGCAGGTTGAATTGGTCCACATATATCACCCTGTATACGTTCCAGAAACGCAGGGGATTCAATTCCAACCTTAACTGTTGATGGTTTAATGATCAACTTTCCTTGAGAACAAGCAGCACAAGAGAATTCCTTTGATTGAAGGATATTTGGGCTCTTTAAGGTGTGCCCATGTGAATTCTCAATGATTTTGCGCATCATATTAAATCCGGGATGGCCCAACCGGTCATGCCAAATGATAAAATCATTAAAATTAGTAAACCTTTTGTTTACTACGGCATGTGATTCAACTGTACTTATACTTGTATAGTACAACCCAGAAGAAAGTGCAGGTAATTTTTCATGCACAATTTTCTTCTCTACATTAATTGTAGTAATGTAAAGGTATTCAACCTTTCCTTCATTAGCCGTCTCAACATGATAGCCATTTTGGCGAATAACTTTGAAACTTAATAAGTTTCTTTGAGACTTACTACAATATAATGCATTATCAATGCTTAATATTGTCCCTCCAGGTAGTAATAAGGTCGCTCTTCCAGAGCCCTCAATTAATTTTGTACTACCTGATATTGTGTTGACATATGCCATTTTCATAACCAAATTAGAAAAGTATTTCTTTTCTTTTAATATTGTATGCGTTGTAGCACTATCAAGAAGGCATACATCTCCATTACTCATCTTGAATCCAACTGACAACTGGGGATTTCTATTAATTTTCATTAAAATAAAATACATCAAAAGAAGGAAGAAACAAAATTAACAACGGAAATTTAAATACTTCAACATGAATAACATAATAATTAAAAATACATAAGTAAAATATTAACAGACTTCATTCCCCAGCTAAAAGATCAAACATCAGTTTCGATCTCCAAAGAAGTCATCAACTTCCATATGAGTAATGTCACCAAGGCCATCAAAAACATCATCCTTTAAAGCCAAATTTGCTTCAATATCCTTATCATATTTCTGAGATGTTCCCGGCTTATCATCATCTTTAAGAGTCATATGTGACTCAGCTCGAGCATTGGAAGAGGAAGCACCACTTTTATTTCCTTTCTTTTTAAAGGAATTTTGATAGAGCCTTACAAAATGCTCATGTGTGCGACATTCATTCTTCCAATGGCCTTTCATGCCACAACGACGACAATTACTTTTTGAGGGGTTATTTTGAGAACTCATGTTGTTCTCCCTTTTATTATGACCACCACCTTGACGATTAGTGTATCGTCTTTTATCTTTGCCACGTCCCCGTGCATTATTATATCCCCGATGATCATCTCTTTTTACTTCAGATTGATCACGTGCTTCCACCACATTTGCCTCCGGTAATGGAGCAGCTCCAGTGGGACGAGCTTCATGATTTTTCATTAAAAGAGCATTATGTTGCTCAGCCACCAAAAGACATGAGATTAGTTCAGAATATTTCTGAAAACCCTTTTCACGATATTGCTGCTGCAATATCACATTTGAGGCATGGAAAGTAGTAAGTGTCTTTTCCAACATGTCCTCATCTTTTATAGTCTCCCCACATAATTTTAACTGGGAGGTTATCCTGAATACAGCAGAGTTGTATTCAATTACGGTCTTAAAATCTTGAAACCGTAAATGCATCCACTCATAACGAGCTCTTGGCAACACTGTTGCCTTTAGGTGGTCATATCTCCCCTTTAAATCAGTCCACAACTCAAGTGGATCTTTTACCGTCAGATATTCAATCTTCAGGCCCTCATCAAGATGATGACGAAGGAAAATCATAGCCTTCGCCTTATCTTGACTCGATGCTTCATTTCCCTGAGTAATAGTGGCATCAAGACCTTTAGCAGCCAAGTGAATCTCAGCATCGAGTACCCATGAAAGATAATTCTTTCCAGAAATATCTAATGCCACAAACTCAAGTTTGGATAAATTCGACATAATGAAATTATGAGAGAATATGTGAATCAAATAGAAATATTTATATAATACCTTTGCAAGTAGCAACTTCGTGCTGATAACGTGTTGTAAAGAAAGCTCAGAATATAAGAAGAAAAAGGACAAGAAGTATAAGATAGAGGAGATAATTTTCTTATTCAAGTATATATCAAATGGTGAGTGATATCTCTATTTATAGTGTTGAGATATCACTCCCAAAAGTCATTTAACTAGTAGATACATAGTTATCTACATTGTTATCCAAAAGGGGGGTTCATATCATCTAGGGAATACACATACATGAATTTAGTAGTTAATGAATAAACCAAATGGCCATCCACTATTCAATGGATTTATAACATAAACAGTAATTTTTAAAAATATAAGTTTAAAAATTTACTTCAATGTTGGGGAAGACATAGAATAGAAAACGAAACAACAAATGCTCATAAGTTTCAGATAAGTTCTTTGTGCTTTTAAGATAACTAGTGAACTTAGCCGTGCGCGATAATAAATAACTCGCTTAATTTGTCAAAAAAAGAATTAAAATAGTATTGATAAAACTTTTGTGTAGGTTCTTTGTTGTGTTTAATTCAAATATATCATATTAAATATCTTAATCAAGTTTAAATACTATTTAAGTTTTTTATCGGTTGTAATTTCAAATCGCTTAAGTTAAAAGTTCACATTCAATGATCTCAGCCTATAATTTTATTGGATATATGTAGACCATGCTTTTATAATTTTATACAATATTTTTTTAAATCTATCTTTTATTCTTCGTATGTTTTTTATTTTGTTTGTGTCTTTCTCGCAAAATTAAAGAATTCAAACCCAAATAAACTTGTAAATTTTGAAAGCTCAGAACATTAAAATATCATTATCCTCCTTGTTCATCAAAGCAAAATAATTTTTAAATATTTATTGTGGTTCAAGAAGATTTATTATAGTTTTATAAAATTATTCTTTTTCCTCCAAATATTGTAGTCTCTTACTATTTTCTTTTTAATGTTCATATTCTTCAAAAGTTGTTATCCTTTCTTCGATAATGATGAATCAACTCTCTTTTCATCTTTCACAAGTCTTAGACTAATTTTTACTGCAATGTAATATACTTATAAATTTATATCAAAAGAACAAATTGAGAGATATAGAACCTCAATTACACAAAAAATATAAAGTATTTGAAGAAATTAGTTATTTGAAACAATCTCTTAAATGCATATAACAAACTTGAAAAATTCTTTTTAAACAAACTTTATCAAAATCCCATAGCAAGAAAGTTGAGTACTTTTTTATACCTTTTTTTTTTTTTGAAAAAGCTTATTATTGTAGCATATGCTTACAAATTATATTATTTATTTTGAGATAAGGAAAATATTAAATTTTATTGACTTGTCATGTGCATTCAAAGCATGAAGCTAATCATACTTTATCAGTTTCCTTTTATTTTTTTAATTTGTAAATTAAATATGAATTTAGTATGTCATGATTATTTTTATTAAAATTAGGATATTATCCTGACAAACAAAATGTGAGATTACTAAATTTGAATTCATATTATAACCATAAATTTTATAACATCTTAAAATACTAGAGAATAGTAATAAAATTTGCATATGTTAATAATGATAGCGTGTGCATCAAACTTGAGCTTAAATCTCAAATATTGTCATATGTTCATCTTATCTTTCACCGTAAACAATAAAAATGATTCACATAAAATATGAAGAATAAAAAGAATGAAAAAATAACCAACAATAATGAAGAAAATAACACAGACAATAAAATAGAAGGAAAAACACTATAAATAAGAGACATCAACTAAACTAAAATAAAACAAATAATATTACCTATTTTGTTTAAATTTTGAATTTGAATTCTCACAAACAACATAAGCATATGCTCATCCTATCTTTCATACAGTAAACGAAAAAAAAGTTAATCACAAATAATATAAACATTATAAAATTAGACATAACAAAGTGATGTACTTAAGTGTAAATATAATCAAGAAAAAAAGAAATTCTTACCATTGGTGAGGATGATATACTTTAGTTTTTATAGTAATCAATAAATTTGTAACTTAATTAAATAATATGAATTAAAAAATAATATAGTAATAAATAAAATTGTAACTTACATTGGTATTAATTATCTTAATTGTAATATAATAATATCTTTAAGAAGGAATAGAGAAAGGTTTAGAAAAATGTGATAAATGGTAATGGAAGTGGGCTAGTTTCTAAGTAACTGTTGGGCTGCAAGATTAATTACTCTTATTTACTGTGATGTTTTAACTCATTTAGACATCTATACATTTTTTAGGGGGGAAAAGTCAGATTTTTTTTTTAAAAAAAAGAGAACATATAATTGCAAATGCTGGTTATTGGAGGGTGCTACATCAACAATATAACTTTATGATGTTATTTAATTTGTTGATTTCTGTAACCTCTATTTTAAAAGTTGGGAAATGCTTATTTAGCTCTAGGAAAAATATTTCACATCGTTGAAATGATTTTTCAAGTACGATTTCAACGATTTTTCAAGTACGATTCAAGTATTAATTTTATTAACAGTTATTTTATATCATAATAGTAATTTTCATTTTTATTTTCAGGAGTACTATTTTGTTAAATAATAAAATTATTTATTATTATTATTATTGTGAAATTTCACTTATTTTCTCTACACAATATTATTGATTAAACTAAGAAAACACAATACCAAATAAGTACTCTCTCTGTTTCAATTTATGTGACACTCTTCGTTTTTCGAGAGTTAAATAGTCTTACTTTGATCAGAACTTTGTGTATGAAATCTTCAAATTTTTTTAAATAAAATTTATATATTTATAAACTTCGTAAAAAGTATCTCAAGTCACAATAATTGATAATTCAAAATGTTAAGAAGATCTATGAAAATATTACGATCAAAGATAGACTTTTTTGAATCTCAAAATCCGAAAAATGTCACATAAAATAAAACGTAGAAAGTATTAAAATTCGTTTTTCATCTTAAAAATTTGTTCTAGTGTAGATTTGCTCTCACATATTAATCACAAATCGTTACAAGTTACAAATTTATTATTTACATATCCTAGAATATAATGATATTTTTTACCAACTTGATTGAAATTGATCTTTTAATAAGGTTATAAATATAATATCAGATTTCTAATGTTAATTATATTACGTACCTTTACAAACTTACAAAAGTTAGAATCTACAATTACAAACTAAAATTAAAATCAATCAAATAGTCCAACAAAATTAAAATCAAAATCAAATAGTTACTTTGTGAACCCTTTCTTTAGTCTTTAGATTTGAGTAAACAGTAAAGATTAGTTAAGCCGCCTAGTATGAAGAGGGTATAATACTAATAATTTGATAAAGTTATAGTGTCTAGTTATATATTAAATTATTAATATTATTTAAATTGTTTATAGCTATATATACATTCACGATGCAATATATATTTACACATGTTAGTATTGGAAAAGGTAAAATAGTAAAACAATCACCTATATGCCATTGATAATCAATTTGGTTCTTCTTGTAGTTACGTGAGATGTGGTAGACAAAACACCTGCCAGCCGGGTTATAAATAATGAGTTGTAGAGTGCGATGGCAATAAAGTTGGGTTGCTTGTGCGAACGTACCATTTTAAAGCATTTTGCAAATCAATTTTGAGGTTTACTTTCACTTCAAAAACATATTGGAGAACACAGATAAGGAGATGAGAATCTTGTGTATATAGAATAATAAGTTACATGAAATATGTAAGGAAAGAAAATATTGATGCCTTATCATCTTATCATATTCATTCATATTAATACTATCTTAAAAACATGAATTCTCAAACTTGAATGTTAAATTATCATAATAATCTCAATTAAAATAATCAATTTATTTTATTTATTAAGTTAATAATACTAAAAGTAAATATCTTTTCACATTAAAGGGTTGTGATTTTTTTAAAGGGTTGTGACTTTTTTGACTGGTTGTGATTTTTTCGATAAGTTGTGAATTTTCGAAGGATTGTGATTTTTTCAAAGAGTTGTGACTTTTCTAAATGGTTGTGTGTTTTTCAATGAGTTGTGAAGGTTGTGACTTTTCCGATGACAATAACTTTTTCAAAAGGTTATAACTTTTCTAATAAGGCACAGTTAGCAACTATCCGTGGCGGATCCAGGAATTTTGTATCTTGGGTGCTCAAGTATTTTAGTTCGAAAATTGCTACATACAATGGATGCTTAGTTAATATATTTCAATGAATTACTAAATTATGTACATAAATAATAACGTTATTAAAAAAGGCAATGGGTGCTTAAGCACCCATAAGTCTCTGCAGATATAGGTCCGCTGCATAGGTCCGCCACTGACACCTATTCATACTAATATTTGTTAGCTATAAATAGAGGGTTCTCTCACTTTTGAACTACGATTTTTTTAAAAAGTTATCTATTTTTCGATCAATTGATTAAGTTAAAATTTCAATGAAATTTGAGGTACCACATGAGAAAGAGTCCGTGAATAAGTTGTAGCAAATTATTCATCAATTCACACTCATATTTTTTCTTACGATTTTAATGAGTTAATAGTGATGAAAAGTTGTGGGAAAGACGATAATAATAAACAAATGTGAAAAAAGTCACATGATTTGGTTGAGATATTTCTACTTTTTTTTTTCAATTTTTGTTCTTTCGCACTCAAACAGGAGTTTCTTTCTAATTTTACCAAAAGAACGGATATCAATATATTCCATTGAATGATTAGTTTTGATGTTATGTTCACTATTTTAAAATAGATTTTCACTTTTACTTATAATATGATATTGAAGTAAAATTTAACGGAGAAAGTAACGTGTTGGTGGGAAGATATTTCAATCAAATGAAATACTTTAGTGAATGTAGCATGAACATATATTTTTGTCTTCCTTCTTCATTGTCTATATTGTTCCAGATGTTTTTTCTTTTTTATATTTTTATTGAATACGCAATTTTTAAGTGTGAATTTCCTGTTCTCGTTTCAATTTTAGAAAATATTATGTCACAAGATATACTCGTTGATATTTATATAAAAACAGATAAGAAAATAGTGATTGATCATAAAATATTCTTAATCAAATTAAGGATTCTATCAAGAACGTTGTAAATTTTATTCATCAATTAATTTTAATTCTATAAGATACTAGCTACTTTCACTAGATAATAACTATATGATATGTATGATGCACAAAAAAATGAAAAGACTACAATTCTATAAAAATAAGTTAGAAACTTAATGAAATAAAATATTTTTCACAAAAGGTGGTGTTCATATATTAAAATTAAATTATAGTACTAAATGCATATGTATAACAAAGTGTTGGTCAAGCGAAATATTTGACATACACTCAAGCCTCTCATTAACCATCATTTGTTATAACAAAAAGTACCTTATTTTTTTTCTTTTTTTTTTTTGTAAAATTATCTCTCTATGATAGTGTTCCTCAAATATTAATTGAGTAATAATATATTATAAAAAATAGATAACGTATAACAACAAAATATTTGAAATATTTATGATAATCCTTGTAAGTGTCATATACATACTAAATTTCATGTGTGAATTTTAAGAGTATAATTATACTTAAAATGGTGTCCATCATTTATGTTCATAACCTCAAGAAAAAAGGCTATTGATATTTTTTAAAAAAAATAAATTTGTTGGTTAGATTTGTTTACAAAATTGAGTGAAGTGAAAATAATACTCCTAAGAAATATCACTTTCTCACCATATTTAATTTTCAATGTGTTTTGAGATCATAATGACCAGATATGATTTAATCATTTAAAAACATTGGTCCTGTGTTCTTTCAATTACAATTATTTATTAGAAATATTAATTTAGTAATATTAATTTTATTTTACAACATTGTATACTATATATATGATACACACGGGAAACACACATGCCGTGAAACTAGTATATTATTATTAGTGGGAAGTTTTATCTTCAATGTTGGATTACTGTTTTGCCCTTGTTGTTAATTAAAATGTTTTAGAAACCTAATTAATTAAAACTATTATGTAATAATGTTTTAATTATTTTTTAGATTATGAGTTATTTACTACCATGAAAATTAAATAATTATTAATTATATTGCATAATGAATTCGCCAAAAGAAGTAATTACAAATTAAATGCAAGTGCATGTATTAGGAAGAAACCAAGAGTTATTTGTATGGGTTTTTTTTCCGCATGACTTTTGAATTTCTAAAACAATTAGATATATTCCCTAACTTAAAAATACACTTGTGTGTTTTCATAAGAAGGTACTTTCTTATTAACTTTGTGTTGAAGTAGTCTTAATTATTATTTAAATTTTGCATGTTTCGTTAAGATAATAAACCATGACAATTCTCTCTAATTGTTTATATATATACACACACCTCAACAATTTGACGGTAAGAGATTTTTTTAAAAAATTAGTCACATATTATTATTATTGTATCTCTTGATTGTTTAATTTCAATATTACTTCTTTTTTGCTTCTCGTATCATTTGAAATTTGTCTTGTAGTCATTAACTATTGCGATTTTTCAAGGTTGACGAGATGTTGAATGAACCAAAATCTATAGATGGACACATATATTATGTTTCGTTTGTACATTCTATTATATATTTATTTTTTTATATTTGGTCATATTTCTTTGCTTAGATTTCATTTTTTGCTTTTGTTTGTTTTATCCTTTTCACCCCAAGTCCTCAATATATATTGCATGAAATACTATTATATCTGTCATAATGATTACTTTTAGAGTCGAAAAGTCAGAAAACTCTTATGTTAACTTTGTGGTGATTAGGTGAACAAAAGATGCACAATGCATATATTTTTACATCGTAACATTTTATTTGATATTTCTCTATAACTTCGAAAAGAAATTCTCTTGCAATCTATGAATTAACTTTCATGTACCATATTTTATGTTATTTTAGATATACAATAATAACTTAAATTTATGAATAAATGTGATTGCATGTTTGAAGCTACAAGCCTTAAAGGAAAAATATACTCAAGGTTTTAATATGTATCTATCTAGCTAATACTATTAGATAAATAGAATTAGTATGAAAATCCGTAGGAAAAATTTTTCCTACAAATTTTCATACTAATCCTAGGAAAATCTCATGTAATTCACCATTTTCTTATAGTGAAAGTTGGATTACGATTTTACCTCATAATATATCACAACTATATTAGTAATGTAACTTCTAACAATATTGTTTAATTACATTTCAAAAAAATAATTAGTTTATAATGACTTAATAAAGCCTATTCAAATTGTTGATATTACTTTCATCTTCTATTAAGTTAAAACAATTGTATATATATTTTTTAAGTTTTCAATAATTATTAAAAAGATAATGTTGGTTTGTTTTTCCCTATTGATCATGAATACATAGATTAAAGTTACCTTAATGAGACAATTTTATCCATATCTAAACACTATATTTTTAAAATATCTACCAAATAATACATTCATCTTTGAATGAATGAATTGATGAATTGGGAAAAGATTAATGTGAAGTTTATGAATCTATTTAACATCTCGCAAATTGAAATAGTTAGGAAGAAGCTTAGACGTTGAAATAGTAACTTTTAGGAAGAATTAAAATATGGAAATTCTCTTAAATTAGGAAAAAGTGAGTTTTTTGTCAACTTCAAACGGGCGTAACTTCTAGATCAGGATGAGTTAGAGATAGTTCTTGATATGAATGGAAAGCCTTTGAGAGATCATTCCAAGTCCGCTGAGTTTGCGTGATTTCAATTTCGTATGAGTGAGATATGTCTTTTGAAAGTTGGGTTGTTGCATTAAGGATAGTCCAATCCGGATTTGGATGGGCAAAATTGTCTTTTCCTTACCCAATTATTTTATTTTGGTTTTGGGTAATAATTGGGGTCTAAACTGATTTTATTCAGTTCACGCTTTTAGAAAACAAGTTATGGTTTTGAGAGAAGAGAAAAGAAGAGGAGAAAGAGGAGAAAAGAGGAGAAAGGATAAAAGGAAGCAACAACGTTCAAGATCGTCGAAGTTCAGCTTGTGAAAATCGTCGTGGGTGGTCCCTATCAAGGTATGTGAGATCTTTCTATGCTGGGTTAGTCCACCTACACACCAATTTGTTTAATTTAGAGCAGTATGAATAGATTGAATAATGAACTTTGAAGTTCTTGAAGAACAGGGGTTAAATTATTGTTGGTTGAAGTTGTAGTATGCTTTAGTTAATTTGATTCGTGTATTCGGGTTGTTTTTAGGGTCTTATCTATTGGGTATTGAGGTTATTAGTGATCCTAAGTGATTGGGTGAGATCCATGGAAGTTTAAAAAGTTTAGTACTGAAAAACTGAGAAGAAAAGTCGAAACGCGTGTCCTTAGGGCCTTGGGGCTCCGCGCCTCCCATAGTCCCCACGCCTCTCAGAGCGCCAAGGATACCACTTAACCCCATTCATTTCCCATCTTTTCGTACTAGTTCCTAGTGATATACCCACATTTCCTAGTTGATTGCAACACTCTAAGGTATGTCTAATCATCATAATATCATACATAAACATGATATCATGAACCTTGAATCCATTATCCAATTCAAGGAAAATTAAGATCAAAGTTTAGAAGCTAAGAGTTAAGTCTAAAGGTTAAGAATTAAGACAAAGTAAAGTTTCTTAAAGTTTCAACAGTCTTATTTAAACATTTTAACTTCGTTTTAAGGCTCAAGTTTCGAGTTAAAGAAGGAGTATAAGTTAATGTCTTTCCTTCAAAGAAATATAAGGAAACTAAGTATAGTTCCCTAAAGAGTTGAAGTGCATCATTTAAAGAAGTATAAAGGAACAAAGTATATTCCAAATAGTTTTTTCAAGACTCAAGTTCAAGCTAAGTAAAGAGTGAAGATTAAAGAGTTAAAGTTAAAGTTCTTTTCTTCAAAAGTATAGGGGGACTAAGTATCTCCATAGAGATTTAAGAATAATTTCACATTTAAACAAGTAAGGAAGCTAAGTTTTCCAAAGATCCTTTGGGCTAGTTTTCATAAAATAGTTATAGCTATATAAAATGAAGCAAGCAGGAAAACTATGATTTCCAAGAGAGATTTTAAAGCTAAGTTTTGAGAACTAATCTCAAATTACAAAATCAGTATATTTTAAAAACAAGAGAGCTAGTATATTTTTGGAAGAAGTATTGAGCACCAATGTGGGGATGCGAGTTACAGATAAACTCAAGTCTCCATGAAAACCATGTAGCCATCATGGGTAGAAAAGTGTCATTCTTTTTAGATGAATCATTTTCATAGTTTACTAGTGGATCCATGGCAGTTCAGGTCCTATACTTTGGCAGGTTTAGGATGATCCTTGGCAGCGTGAGGTAAAACGGTGTATAATCACTTTAACTATTAAGTGATGATTTTCGGTTAGAGAAACTCCCACAGCAGTAGTTGCATGGTTCCTCAAGAGGTTCTGCTTAGTATGAATGGGGGTGTGGGACTTTATTTATGCATCACAGGAGTAGACTTTGAGAGGAAGCATGATATGTTTTCTTTATTACTAAGATTATGAGTTAACATCAGATTATTTTGTATTTTTACATATATCTCAGAGCATTTTTTGCATACACATAGTTGAAAACAATATTTTAAAAAACTTTTCTTTATATTGCACATGTCTTTATACTGCTATATAATTAAAATGAGTAGTTATAATGATTTAGTTATTCATTAGTTTAGCAGAGCCAAGGTAAGTGTTCCTTCTGACTCCTTTTTAAGCTTAACTTGTTTCGCATTCCAACTCGCATACTCGTACATTCAAAGTACTTATGCCAGGTAACTAGGATCAGCATTCGGCGTACTGTTGATCCAGTGAGCAGCTTAGAGTCAGTTGGTGAGTCTTCCTTCATTCCGGAGGACATCTTTATCATTCAAGTTATTTTTTTTAGTTTTAAGTTGTTAGGATGATTGGGGGTCCTGTCCCAACATCCCTCTTTATTTTTAAAGGCTTCGTAGATAGATATAGTTAGTTTCTTTAGTCTTTTCATATCTTTTGTAAACTATGAGACTTGAGTTTCCATTTTGGCTAAGTATTATTTTAAGGTTATTCCATGAGTTATTTCTTGAGTTAAGTCTTCCGCTGAGTAAGTATGTCAGGCCAAGGGTTCGCTTGGGGCCAGCAATGGTCTCCGAGCGCCGACCACGTCCAGGGTGTAGGCTCAGGACATGACATTTATCGAGCCATTAGTGTACAATTATATGACTTTATCCCATTATTTCAATTTAGTGATTCTTTTAATTTTTATCAGTTAAAAAACTGTCAATGTAATTTATTAAGTTTTATATAATATGCATAACACTCCTGGATAAAGCATAAGTTGTAGTTCCAATTGATTCACACAATTCAGATAAGTATATTGTTATTCGAATTATTTCATATAATTGAAAATTAGATTTTTTAACTTGTCTAATATATACACACTAATACAAAGATTAAAATCTATCTAGCAAACTATAGATTTGAGACAACAATACAATTAAGTAATAGTTTCAGTATTTTGTCAAGAATGCATTTTGTGGTAATTTATCCCAGTGATGTTGATTAATGAAGTTGTTGTTTCTTTATGCTATTAATCTTTGATTTGGGTTACACTTGAATGTGTAATTACATAAATTACTATAGAGAATTTTTGTTATATATGACAAGATATGTTGTAGATGAACTTATATGTTAGATGTTTAATTCATACTTTGAAGTTGTTTGTTTAATGTGATGTTGCATTACATGAAACACGTTGATCTTAATAGTTTGTCATGTTACACTTGTTATTATATATACACATTTTAACTAATTATTTCTATTAAATTTGAATATGAAAGGACTTTAAAGTTTAATTCAGATAAAGGGTAACATATTCCTTTCAAAGTTCATATAACTCATCACACATTTATTCTAATATTATTTTAATAAATCATTACTTAGCTTGGAATAGACCTGCAATACACATATTCGAAGACTAGTTTATAATAAGCATGACAAGTTAAGAAAGGAGTACCCTAATCATATTTCCAACACGAAAAAATCAAACATGATGAGGAAGTATCTCTAATCAAGCAGTCCTTTTCTCTCTTTAAAGAGCACACAATTTTTCTTATTGTACATTTCGAATACGATCAAATTTCTCTATAACGATCATTTTTTAATTACATTTTATTGTATCATATCTTTTGATGGAATAAATCTTTCATTTTTAGTTATATTATATGTTCTTATAGTATAAAAGAGTAGCGTGAAATAAGAAAAAGGGAAGTGAGGGAAAGATGAATTTTAAATAGGCAATTTATGTAACCAAGAAACATGTCATTTATAATGAGAAAAAAAAACTTACAGATGGAACAAAATGAACAACCGGTTGTCTATTCTGCCAGTCAAATTCTCAATTAGCATTCTCATCAAAAAAAAAAAAAGCACTTCAAGTTTATGAAATCTTTTCATTACTTTAAATTAAACACAACAATTGAATTCTCTTTTTACTTCACTACCTCAACTGTTTTCACATTTCATTATTTCAAAGTACATACATAAAAAATAAAACTAAAAAAAAAAAAAGAACTCGCTAGGCCTTCAGAAACAAAGGCGATTCTGTTCATGCTTCAGACGATTTGTGTCTGGTTGTGAGACTTAAAAGAGTAAAAAGAGAGATGCTCATCTGTTTTTACTTATAAAAACCAACACATTAACCTTTTACAAGTACTATTATTATTATCATCTCTTATTTTTTTGCCATGGCCAAAAGTAGAGCAAATCTCAGTATCGAAAGCTGAAACAAAGAAGTAGCAAAATATAGCAAAAATATCATAGGTGGATTATCGGTCCAAGTTGTTAACATCACTCATATCCATATCTTTCCAAGGTCCAAAATATAAGTTTTCTTTTGAATCAAAATTATACGCAAATTATTGCTGAGGAACATCTATTCTTTCGGATATCAAGGCCTTGCTCATGATCGGTATAGCTTAAATATATGTTTATAATAAATAAAATTCGGGCAATTTGAATTGAAATTATAGACATGTAATTTTTTATCAGACTTAAGTTTTGTATCTTTTTTAGCTTAAATATTTTTATTTTTTTAAAAAATCTAAATTGAAAATTTTGACTTTTACCTTATTTTATAAATTTATTTTTGAAAGCAAATAAAGTCATCTTTAATTTCTTTAAATGAAATGATTACAAAAAAACATATATGTTTTCCTCCTAATAGATACGCTAGTGTTTGTTAATTATATTCTGGGGATAATGCACAAGTACCCTCTCAACCTATGCCTGAAATCTCACGGACACACTTATACTATCCTAAGGTCCTATTACCCCCCCCGAACTTATTTTATTAATAATTTTCTATCCTTTTTCGGCCTACGTGGCACTATCTTGTGGGCTTAACGTTGCTTAACTTTTTTTTAAGCTAGTGTCACGTAGGCCGAAAAGAGGTAGAAAATTACTTATAAAATAAGTTTAGGGAATAATAGGACCTTAGTATAGTATAAGTGTGTCTCTGAGATTTTGGATATAGGTTGAGGGGTACTTGTGCATTTTCCCTATATTCTTAAATTAACTATTTATTTTTTCTCAAATTTTTATTTAGTTTAATATAGTTGACTATATAAAAATGTTATTGTAGTGTATTAAAAACAAAATGTAAATATGTTCTTTTTTATATAAAATAAATAAATAAATAAATAAAAATGACAATAGATAATAATCTAGAAACCTAGAGTAACTAAATTGAAACTACCAAGAAAATATTAAAATAAGTAAAAACCACTAACCTAAACCACCTAAAACTTAAAAAGGAACCAATCCCACTGCTATATAACCAGCAACATACGTAGACAAAAGGGAAGAAAAAATACCAAACGAAAAATAGGAAAATACATGCAGAGAAAAGAGTAGAGAGAAAAAGAAAGGATAGAGAAGAAGACACGGAATTAAGTTATATTTTAAGGTTTTACATGTGGTTTTGGATTTTTGGCTCTTTAAAGTTAATTTTCAATTATTAACTTTGGAAATCAGTAGATCACATTGTTTTGGTGAAATAAATTTTCCGCAAAGAGGTAACTTTCATTTCCCCCCTTATAACTGAAGATTGGTTTGAATAAATAATATGTGTTATTTGTATTTTTTTTGTCGTGGTTCTATTTTTAGTCAGTTGTTTAATTGTTTATGCTCATTTAATATAATTATTATCACTATTATTATTTTTTGAAAAGTTATTCTTGTGTTGTTATATTTCTCGGAATGATTTTTTTGAAGGATATATTATTATGTTATTTTTTTGTGTCGAACAAATCTTACATAATAATAATGGAAAAGGGAGTAGTTTTTTTTTTTCTCTATGTGCATCAATACTTCAAGTGGCTTAAGGTTTTCTTGTTTACCCTTTGCATATAGTTCATTAAAAGATAATGATGGACAAATTATCTATAATGTTTAAGAATAATAATATAGTTCATACATTAAGTGGTATTGAAATATTACTATTTTTGGGTATGCTTTCCAACTTGAGAAAGCATGAGAAAGAAAAGGAGAGAATGGTGAAAAATGTATAAGAGAGGAAGGAGGGATTTGGAGGTTAAAGTAATGAGATTTTTTCCCACTGGTAGTAGGGTAAACATGAGTCCAATTGGGACTAATTTGAGATATAAAAAGAAAAGAATATTAACTATATTAGGATATATTATATTTTCTAACATATTGACATTTTTAATAATTATTTTAAAGATGTTTTTAATAATTATGTTAGAAATTTTGATTATTTTGTTAATTTTCGCCATATGGATTTTTTAAGACATATTGTTTTTTTTCATTTATGCTTTAATGTTTCGTCTGGTGAGAAGGGTCAAATGTTTGGTTCGTTGCTTTAGATCTCATTTGTGTTGAGATTTTGTATATATTGTAAATATTTAAGGATTTCGATTTAGGGGCTCTTAAAATTTGTGTTAATATTTATTTGGTTAAATTTATCAAAAAGTATTTAGTTATCATGTACAATAACTTTCTTTTAGAAAGAAAACTACATCTTCTGGACCGGATGTGGAGATTATTATCAACATTTTCCGGCTATGCTAATGATATCTCAACAACCCAACAAATTCACTCCTCATTGACTTAGCCCAACTAAAAAGCACAAAAAGAACATACTCTAAATGAACATATTTAATGTGAAATGTCACAAATCTCTAGCATTTATGTGTGTTGATTAGTGGAAAACCACATTAAAATCTATCAAAAGAAGCTTACAAGAAGATAGTCCAGGATCTATTAAAACTGGTGAAATACAATGTGGAAGAGATCATGAGAATAACGAATGAATTTATAATCCTTGATAAGCAACCGCGTAGAATTGTTGAGGGAGAAAGATTTAATTAATAAATGGCTAAAGTTTTATCAAATTTTGAAGTACCTTCTTGTATTATTGTTGCTAGACCTGATTTTGTAGGAAATATGGAAGAAAAATACTATATTTAGAGAATGTTCAAGTTTATATTATAGACTATTTAAGGTCACTTGAGATGATTACAATCATCAACTACATCACTATTTGTACTACTCAAAATAGAAAATAAAAAGTCTTGCATAATTAACTAAATACATGTATCACAAATTACTATATATTTATATATTACAAAATCCTAAAAGATTTCTTGAGAAACTAAGAGACAATATTGAAATACTAAACATCAAGGTGTGAATTGAATGCATTAATTCCAACACTCCCCCTTAATGCATTTTCTTGAAAACTCCAATGCCTTATCGAAGATGACAAAACTTTTCACTTGGAAGTGTTGTGGTGAAGATCTCAGCAAGGTGTTCTCCTGTCTGGCAATAATTGCAATTAAATTTCTCCTTTCTCTTGTGTTTTTGAATATATCCTTTTTTATTGAGTTTGATTTTGCAAATCCACTTTAGACTTACAACTTCTCTTTCTCTGGGTATAACCACACACTTCCAAATACTGTTTTTCTCAATCTTTCCAAAAAAAAAAAATTTGTTAAGGCTTTCTTTCAAACATCATGCTTTATTGCCTCCTCGTAATTTTCTTTCTTCACACGGATAAAGTTGAATCTTTCATAAATATCACTCAACATTTTTATTCCTCTTGGAAATGGTTCTTCATCGTCTGAATATGAGATTTCTCCTTGAGAAACATCTTCCTCTAACTCGTCCACTTCTTGATTTGACATATATAAAGATATGATAGAAGTATTATATTCCTTATTCTTAGTATGTATCTCAGAAAAGTCTGGCACCATATCTTTTTGCTTGAGAAGCTTCAAACCATGAAAATTTCAAGTGACAAAATATTTTGTGGCAAAGTCATTAATTATCTACATCTTCATTTTAGAATGCATTGCAATGAAATTATAAATGAAATTTTCTTTTTATTATCTCTACTTCAACATTCACTTGATTTGACTTAATTTTATCATAAATCTTGCAATAATTATCTCTAAACACAAGAGAATAACCATTTTTCATGAATTGACCAACACTAAGGAAATTTTCTTTTACGTCAGGAACATAAAGAACATCATAAATTTGTTTACCGCTCCCTTTCATGTTGATTAAAATGGTACATTTACCTTTTGCATCAACTACGGCTCTATTCCCCATTCTCACTTTAGTAGTGATGCTCTTATAAATTGATAAGAAAACTTTTTCATCTCCAGTCATGTGATTGCTACAACCCCTATCAAAATAACATTCATTGCTTTTTTCTGAAAGATCACATTGAGAAGCAAATAAAAGATTTTTTTACTCCGTTCTTTACAGAAAATTTGTTTGCTCGTGTTGCTACTGCCAACAATCATTCTCAATGTGGCCAATTTTTTTGCAAAAGTTACATTGGAGCTTGTCTTTGTGCCAACATTTTTCTGCATTGTGATTAGTCCTTTTACAAATTTTACAAAAAAATTTAGTACATTTCTCACCTTTTTCTTCAACCTTCTTAGAAGTATCATCATGATCTTGATTCTTTTTTAGATTGTAATTCTTTTGTTGATTTTTTGAGAAATTTTGAGAATTCTCATTTGATCTGGATAGGAAAGTCGCCTCTTTGGGTTGATCTTCACGGAAAAATCTTCGCTTCTCGTGTGCACGAAATGATCTGACTAGCTCTTTGATAGAAAGCTTAGAAAGATTTTTCGTCTCCACAGTGATAGTAACAATGTACTCATACTATTTTTTTTACACTAATTAGAATCTTTTCCACAATTTGTTGGTAAAAAATTGTATCACCGTGATTTCTCATTTCATTAACAATATTCATGAATCTTGTGCAATATTCATCTATTTCTTCAGATTCTATCATCTTCAAATTTTGAAACTCTCTTCTAAGAGTTTGAAGATTTATAGTGCGTACCTTTTTATCACCATACACTTCGATTTCCAAAGACTCCAAAGCTTGCTTTGTCGTCTCACAAGTAGCAATTTTTGCAAAATATGCTCTTGAAACTCCTATTTGGATTTTGCTCAAGGCTTTTGCATCTTGACGTTACTTAGCCTCAAGATTTTTCATCTTTTCTACTGAAAGTTTACCATCGTTTTCTGGCTCTTCATGTAACACCCCAGAATTATTTTCAAACTAAGACTCGAATCGTTCATCATAATCAGTGATATTTTACCAAGGAATCAAAATTTTATTAAGTATTAAGGTCATTTCACTAGATTTAGCACCAAGAGTTCCAAAAATAATTAAATTGGAAATAGCAAAATTGGAAATTTTGCAAGTTAAACTAAGTATGAGTTTTGGGTCAACTTCAAATGACCATAAATCCCAGTAAAGAATGGGTTAGGTGTGCTACAAGATATCATTGGAAACATCTTTCAATTATCTTTCCAAAGCCGCCGAGTTTGATGAATTTGAAGTTTGTATAAGGGAGATATGATCTTTTGAAGTTAGGCTGTCCAGTTAAGGAAAGTTAGCCGAAAATAGTAAAGGGTATTTTGTCATTTTCTTACCCAATCAGATTTGACTCATTTTTAGTCATATTTTAGGGGTCTAATCCTTTTTGGTTAAGTTTTATAATCTTAATAAACACCTAGAATTTTAGTTGAGAGTTCAAGAAGAGGCAAGAAAAGAAAAGAGGAGAAAAGAAGCAAGGATAAAGGCGTTCGTCGACGTTCTTGAGTTTAGTTGTGGATTTTCGCCATGGATTTAATCTCCAAGAGGTATATAATCTTTCAAAGTATTTGGTTAGTTCACCCACACACCAATCATATTATTTTTTTAGCGAAATTTCATGCTTGAAGTTTAAGATTAGAGTTCTTGATTAGTTCTGGATAGGTGTTCTTGAGGTTAATTTTAAATCTTGTTGTGTTGAGTTTTTTGATGAATTGTTGCGATAAAATCGAGTAATTTTAGTGTTATTTCCAGTATATTAGAGTGTAATTAAGTAAAGTAATCGAATCCAAGTGATTGGAGAAGAAACCATTCAATTTTAGGCGATTTAAGGTGAGAAAACGAGCAAAAGTGCTCGACAGATTTTCTGGGTTGAGGCCTGGCGTGGCGCGCCTGCCAGAGCGCCCCAAACCCATCTCTGTATTTCAGGAGCTGGCGCCCCTCACCACCCATAGCCCCATGGTCACCTGCCTCATCCAGTTTGCCTTCGGTTGCTCCGTTTGAGTTCGTTTAAAATGCATCTTCACTCCTTTTCGATTCTAACTAATCTAATCTACCACTAAACACCTAAAATAAGTACTAACAGGATCATAACCTTGAATTCATATTCATATTAAATGTAGAGTTGAGATTTAAGTTTTGAGAATTCTATCGAGCATATACTAAGAATGTCCCTTTGAGTCCTTATGATGAGTCTTCCAAAACTTCTAGTAACTTGTTTCAAGACTCAAGTAAGTTAGTATGAGGATGAAGAGAAGTTATTCATGAGTATACCTTGTCATCATGATATCCTCCATGTCATGAACTAAAACTCTTGAATTCATAATTCACATTCAAGAGAGAGTTAAAAGTAGAGTTCAAGAAAGTCTTTAAGTTCAATTGTAAATTCTTTGAGATCTGTCGTTGATTTGAGTTAAGTTTTGAGGAAGTTAACAAGAGAATGAGAAGAGTCATATACATATGTCCATGTAGTTATGTAGACCTTTGAGTGAAGTTATTTCATGCCCATAATTACGTATGAACTTCGTTAGTTGAGCATCTTTTAGAGAAGTGGTATCTTCAAGTTCTAAGCCTTTAAGTGTTGAGTGTCTAGTCCATCTTTGAGATTGATTTCTAATCATGTGATTATTATATGTTACCCATGAAGTTCTTAAGTTGGATTGTTCATGTCCATAATTTCACATGAACCCCATAAGTTGGACAATCTTGAGTTGAGGAGTGTCTTTGAGTTCTCGAGTTCAATAGTTCATGCTCATAATTCTGTATGAACCCTCCAAGTTGAAAATCATGAAATCATCCACATGAGATCATGAACCTTGAATCCATACTTCAATTCAAGAAAAGTTAAGAGTCAAGTCTAGAAGTTAAGAAGCAAGTCAAAGTAAAGTTATCAAGTTTTCTAAAGTCTTACACAAATGTTTTCACTTTGTTTTAAAGACATAAAGTTAAGTCAAGAAAGATTCAAGAGTTGAGTTAAATTCTCAAAAGCTTTAAGGGAACTAAGTATTCCCTAAGAGTAAAGTTTCAAGTTAAGCAAAAAGTAAAGTTGAGTTCATTTCCCAAAAGCTATAAGGGAACTAAGTATTCCCTAAAGGTTTATAAATATTTTCACATTTAAATTGAGAGGAAACTAAGAGTTCCAAAAGAGTTTTGAACAAAAAGGGGAACATTGATTTCCAAAAAGTATCTTTTTAAAGCTAAGGTTCAGCAAATTATCTCTACCGAAAGGAAGGAAGTTTTATTAAAAGTATGAGCTAAAGTTGTTTTAGGAGTATTATTGAGCACCAATGCGGGGATGAAAGTTCAAATTAACTCAAGTCTCCATGTAAACCATGAAGCCATCATGGAAATTGACGGGTCATACTTTTTACATGATCACATAAGTTAATCTAGTGGATCCACTAAACTAAGTAAGATTCTACACTGATGGCAAGGTATAGGATGGTCCTTGGGCAACATGAGGTAAAATGTTGTATCATTATTTAGGCTCAAAGTGATGATTGTCGGTTAAAGAAACTCCCACAATATTAGTCACAAGGTTCCTCAAGGTATTCTACTTGGTATGAATGGGGGTATGGGACTTCATTCATGCATTGCACGAGTAGACATTCAGAGTGAGCATGATATATATCTTATGATATTATTATCTTGAGTTAACATCATGTTTTCAAACAACTTTTACTTATATTGCACTTGTTTTAAATTGTTTTATATCGAAACGAGTTCAATTGAGTATCAAAAGTTGAATATCTTAAGTTGAGTATCTTGAGTTAATTTGTACTTCATTGAGTCAAGTATCATATCTTTGAAGTTGAGTATCTAATATTTGAGTTGAATATCTAATCTTTGAGTTGAGTATCTTATTTTTTATTTTGGTTGAGTTGAAAAGAGGTAAATATGTTTTCTTTTTATTCAAGTATCAAGCTTATGTTTTGCTTTGAAATTTCCCTTACATGCTAGTACGTGGTGTTCCACGTAATGAGCCAATTGTCCTGCATCTTTTGGTGATGCAGACACAGGTATATACAGAATCATCAATAGGAGCTTCGTTGATACATCTGAGAGTTCGAGTTAACTTTGGTGAGCCTCCTTGCTTACAGAGAATTTCATTTACTTTTCAGTTTAGTTAGGAGGTCGTGGGTCTTGTCCCGACTTCCATCTTTATCAGTTAGAGGCTTCATAGATAGTTAATTTATTTAAGGAGTCTGTATTTTGCATTTATTTTACTAATGTTTTAAAGATTAAAATTGTGTATTTTATGGCTAGTTGAATATATTATTTTATTCAAAGTTGTTTATTTCAGTTAAAGTTTCTAAAGTTGAGTTTATGAATTTTATTTCACTTTTCAAGCTTTATATGATTAAGTGAGTCTTCCACTTGTAATCAGCTAGGATGAGGGTTCGCTTGGGGACCAACAATGGTCTTCAACTGTCGGCCACGTCCAGGGTGTAAGATCGGATCGTGACACTTCATAGTCATTTACAACAATAGTCCACAAACCTTCAGCTTTTAGATGTGTTCTCATTCTTATCTTCCAGTTTTCAAAATCGATTCCATTAAAAAATAGAGTAAGAACAACTGAAGAATCAACACCTTCATTTGTTTTGGATGTCATATTTTTTTTCTTCATCCTAACCCCAGATTATGAACGAAAACCTGCTCTGATACCAATTTGTAGAAAATAAGGAAGAAAAATACTATCTTTAGAGAATTCTCAAGTTTATTATAGGCTAATTAAGACCACTTGAGAAACTAAGAGACAATATTTAAATACTAAACATCAAAGTGTGAATCAAATACATTAATTCCAACAGGTTTAAGGATTTCTCAAGAAGAGAAAAGTTTAAATAACTTATTAGGAACCAACATATGTGTGCATCACTCCAAAATTTTATTTATATGATTGTCATTAAACAATGCATGGATGATCAGCGAAATCTACAAAAGAAAATTTAATTTTTTTAAAAAAAATTGACCACAAGGACGGGAGTATTGCTTAGGCGATTGATGAATGCTTATTAGATAGGGATATTGAGAACTTGTTCACAATAACTCTAGATAATGCAACTACGACTGATGTTGCCATTAAAAAATTGAAGGTGTGTATTGAAGATTGAAAAGGAATAATACTTGACATTAACTTTTATATGTTAGATATAAAAGGAGTTAGTATCAAATGAATCCATTTTCTCGTATATTGAAGTAAAATGAAATATGTGAGGTTGTCTACTTCAAGGTTTGCTTCTTCTAAGTCATTTGTTGAGAATGTTTGGATAGACACTCGCAATTTTGTGAGTCTTGATGTTGAAACTTGGTAAACTCAACATATACAATATTACATAAAATTTTGAATTTTTTTTAAAAAAATACAAGAATGTATAGGGATGATTAATATTACCAGGAGTATTATCGAGAAACAACTAAAACGAGCAAAAAATATCAGCAGGTTATTTGAATGATGTAAGAGATTTTGTGAATTTTCTTTATACTTTTTTTCATGAATTTTGTAATCTCAAAAATGATATTATAAAATATACTAAATATGATTATCTAATTTTGATTGATCGATATGGCAAAAAAAATATTTAATTTTGAGATGGATATATATTGGGTAAATTTTCGAGTATGAATATGTTACTAATGGTTGTTGTTGTAGCTATATTATTTTCATAGTATATGATTCCTTTTTGGGAAAACTAAAATATATAGATGTACGATATTTTAAAGCTCTTATATCATCATTATAACAATTCATATCTGGAAATTTTAATGACAATATTGAAGATGACAATAGTGTAATGGGTGAATTTGGTGATTTGCTGCGATTTCAGTGGGAAAAACATATAAAATGAGTAAAATATTGAAAAATCAACCAGTCATACTTGACAAACAGTATGGTGAAGATCAACGATTTCAATATCTTGAGTTGGTGGAAAGCTTCATCTTGTAGATATATGATTATTAAAAAAAAGTTACATGGGGTATTCTCTCAATTCCTATATCTCTCACATCTCTCTAAAATCTTTAACCTCCTTAGAACGACTGTAGGCCTGTGCCAATTGTCCTGTCGATACTCGATAGAAATATATATCGACTTTACAAAGGCTAGGGGGTGCAGGTTATGAGGTCCGTTCTCGCCTGATGTCCACTCCGTCATCAAGATGGGAAATTCTAAAGGTCGCAAGCCCGAATCTATTCTTATAGAAGAAGGGTGGGATATCGGCTACGAGAGATAGTCCTTGTTGTTCACCTCCGCCTCCCAACACTGTTGGCCCCTACCGGGGCCCTTTTCCTTCATTCGCTATAAGACTGGTCCCAAATTCTAGTTCGTTGCACTCACCCTTAGATTCTTTTAATCATTCATGTGTAACTTGCATGCTTTCCTCGAAGCTCATACCAAAGATCGTCAGTCAAGAAGTTGCATTCTGCTAATCTAACTTTGTTCGAGTGGTTTGGTCCTAGTCGAGATCTTCTCTAGAGATCTTTTCTAAGACAGGAAGATGTCTTTGCTTAAATTGCAAGTTGGATTTTTAAACTGAGATTTGACTTTCTGAGTTTACTAAATCAAAGAATCCCATCAATCGAGGAAGGGGAAAGAGAGCAATATACACTCATGTTTCACATGAACCTTCTATTCATTTAACAGAAGTCAGGGGCTGATAATGCGTTGTTGCATCTCATGTGATTGGAAGAGCACGAGAAGGACAACCTACTAAGTGGTTGGACATCTATGGTATTTAATGGTAACATTGATTATCACAGACGGTTAATATACTTTTGTAATCCCATCATCAATAACCTTATGCCCCCCCCCCTCCCCCCCCAAATATGATTTATTTGGATCAATAATGGGAGTATATTATGATGGTGTTTTATGACATTAGCATTAAATAAAATTACAAATTATTATGAAAACAATAATGCATTTTTAGTGCGGTCAAAAAAACATAGCAATCTCTAGTATTCGAACGGGTTGTAAGAAAATAGGATTTCATATTGAGATCCAAATATACGCTATTGGGATGAGACGTCTCCTAATAGATCTTCTTTCCTAAGAACCGCACGTGCGAGTTCCCCCACATACGACTCAAGTGGCGAAGGCCCTTTCCTTCACTCTTGGTAAGTGCTTCGTTGTAGCCAAGATTACAGCTAGACTATTGTCTAGAGCTAAACGACATACTATAAGTATTAAATGCATAGAAAAAGGCTCAAATATTTTTAATAAATGACTGGAGGGAATGATTTACAATTGAGAACTACGGTCCATATGACTTTCTACTACCTGTACTGATCAACCGTAGAACAAACTTTAGAAACCCAAAATTCATCTTACTTTTCATGAGACTTTTCTACGCTCCGTAGAACACAAGTTCAACTTCAAAATTTCACTAAGTCTAAATTCATCCTACAACCCGTAGAATAGTCTACAACCCGTGAAGCCCTTCTCATAGCCTGAGGTCTCAAATCGAGTTCTCTGAATAAATCTATGTATTGTTGTGCTTGAAAAAAATTAAATATAGAGTACAAAATTGTTCTACAAATGCTAATTACATATATCTTTTTGTTAGAATGGCACACTGTTAGGCCCGTGCATGCACGGGCTTATATCATCTGGTTCTTCAATATATAAAAAAACATCTTAGTATTGAATAAGAAATTTTAAAAAATAATAATAAAATTAGGAATCATTAAAGTTACAAAAGAAATAAAAAAGAATAGAAAGCTCATTCAATAAAAAAAATTCAAGTTCAAAATATGATAGAACAAATCAAATTGAACGAAATGAACTAAAATACACCTCAAAACATGATATATCAAAAAAAAAAATCATCATATGTAAAGAATTTTCACTTTGATAAATGTTGCTGCTACTACTACTACTAAAATTAATTTAAGAAGCAAGGTAAAATCTAAGAAAATATTAATCACAGCAAAAATATCAAAGATTACAAATAAAAATAAAAAAAACATATAAAACTCATTTGATTTAAAGAATTTAAGTACATATCACAAAACATATCAAATTGAATGAAAGAAACTAACAAGTCACAATAAAACATTATACTTATCAATATCATCATTTAAGTACATAATATCACAATATTGTTCTTCTTTTTCTTGGACTTCTACTTTTTTTATTTTCAAATATATTAAAATTTTCTTCGGCTAGCAATCAAATAATCTACTTATTCCCCCGTAAAAATAAAGATAAGAAGAATGAAACTAAACTAACAAACAACATTACACATTTGAAGAAGAATAATTCATGGTTCAATCATTTTTTTAAAAGAATTTATGTAGAAAATACGACAAAAACAAATTAAATTGAATGACATAAACTTTTAAAAAAGACACAAGATGACATCATAGATCTAACAATATCATCATTTGTCATAGATTTCTACTTTGATAAATATTATTCTTCTTTTCTTGAACTTATACTATTTTGTTCGCAAATATATTCAACTTTTATTCGCCAGCCATCAAATATACTGATTCACCATATAAAAAGAATAGAAATAATTTAACAGAAAACATTACACATATGAAGAAAAATACATCCATAATTAAATAATAAACACATGTTAGTATAATGACTGTCACGACCCAAAACGAGTCGTGAGTGGCACCCACACTTAACCTCTTAAATGGGCGAACAACCCAACTTAACCTAACTTACAAAATACAAGCATAACGCGGAAACTCAAATGTTACTAAATATCATTTTCCAAGCTTGAAAGTCATCACATCAAAGACATCTAATCTTCAATACTAAGTCTAAAAATATCACATACACCAAAATAAAATAATAAAATGGTATGTGTCCGAAAGTATAGGACACTATGCCATGACCGAGAAAACCCAACACGAGCTTGAATGGATAGCTCACCCTTGAACTTGATATGCGGGAGGCTGGCTAGAGCTGAGGGAAATCAGAAGTCATAGGTAGACTCGCTGCATTTCATAAAAGGAAAACAAAGAAGAAAACAAGTAGGGCTCAGTACGAGGCAACATGTACTGAGTAATTATCATCGGTCAACCTAAAATAGTAACTAATATACAAAGAATAATAGTATGAACGGAACTATAGCACTTAACATGTGATAAGCAACAAACAACATGAACAAGTGTCAATAACAATAAAGTAAGCACGTATTAAGTCAATGGTATCAAGATCAACATGAGGACTCATGCCTCCAAACTAAACCATTTTGAGTTGAGTTCTTTGAGATTGAGTATCTTCCATTAATTCAACATGTTTTTCCTTTAATATTATCGTGTCGGAATGTGACACTCCGATCCAAGAATACCGTGTCGGAACGTGACACTCCGATCCAAGAATACCGTGTCGGAACGTGACACTCCGATCCAAAAATACCATGTCGGAACGTGACACTCCAATCCATGAATACCGTGTCGGAACGTGACACTCCGATCCAAGAATACCGTGTCGGAACGTGACACTCCGATCCAATAACACCATTAATTTATCATTTAATATCACCACTTTTTCATTCGTTAATAATATTTCATCAAGCCTTCTTTATTCAAGGCATTGCTTCAATAGAGATGGTTTAAGATTATACATTCCACGGTCTCGAGATTTCAGACCAATTACAAAACACACGACCAATCCACACAATCACACAATCAAGTACATAGAAAACTTCACAATATCATTCAATGCATATCAACCACTATTAAGAGTTTACTATCAAATAGCATAAACCATAACCTACCTCCACCGAAGAATCGAAGTCAAGCAAGCTACTTCTCCAATACTTTCCCTTTCTCAATGCTTTCGAACCTTTCCAATATATCGAATATATATGTGCATAATTTGTAAGTTAACGATTCTATAAACACTAATATTATCCTATGTCTAGCCTAGACCCAAAAACTCACTTAATTCTATAATCAATTTGCTAAAGTTCAAACTTAAGGGTAAGTCTTAATTCTTCTTATTAGCATATCTTTAATAGAATTTAAACAATTCTATACACCTAAAATTTGATTAAGTATCTCAATAAGTTAAACTTAAATTGTAGTGGATCTTATGTAAAAAAAATATCATCAACATCAAGGACTGATATTCACCGGCGTCAATCTATCTGTACGCTAGGATGTAAATTTTTTTGCCTGCATTGTACTTAGTCCATTCTTAAATAATCACATATTTAAGTCATGATTACTCAATCATTGTCATTATCATGGCAATCATTAGCCACTTCCAATTTTCATTCTCCAAAATGCTAACTCAAAACACTGTTCCTAATTCAATTACTATCGTTACCCAATTTCAGTTCCAACTTCTTTCCAATTCACATTATTAAATTGGTAAAACTTATCCCTCCAGCAACCATAATAATTACACACTATCAAAATTAGTATGCAGTGCCACCTGACTTGTAAGGTAAAGCATCGCAACGACAGTAAACACGTATGCGCAACACTCACAATTTCATTCTTTCACCCAACATTATAATAGTAATGATAATCCGATAATTAACACCCATATTTCAAATTCAAAATTTTGGCGGATGGTTTACCTGAGTTGCCCCACCTTCATCTTCCCTTCACGCTGCTTTCTGTTATTCTCTTCTTTCTTCTTTTCTTTTCTTCTACTGATTAGTTTTACCCTAATTATTATATGACTAATTATAAAACTGATAAAAGTGACCCCTTATTAATTATAAAGTTATTTTCTTTAATCATCATTTAACTTAATTATAAAAACTACCCCACTAATTTCACAATTGTAATTACGAATAGTCCAAAATTTCCAATTTGCATCTACCGAAAAATTATTTTATGAAACACAAGGCTTTAGCCCTCAAAATGATCAAAAGGGTCGTTACAATAGATACCAGCTTACCCATCGTTCGTCCTCGAACGATCAAAGGAAGGCAAGGAAAAAAAGGGTTGTTGTCTCAAAAATTCGTTCAAAATAGTAGTACCCTTGGTCTTATATCAAAAGTATTAAATCAATCAATTGAAGATCTATACCTCCTCCCACACAATGTCTTAAATGGGTCCATCTACTACTCCAGGGATAATTATTGTTGTATGTAAACTCAACTAATAACAAAACTATTTCTAATAATGGACTTTTCAACTGATCTATTCTTCAACTAGACCTTGACACAGCCATCTGAACAAATATTATCTAACATAACCACCCTAAAATTCTGAATCAAAAGTGGCTACAACCAGAAGTGGACTTTAACCAACTACCACACACTCATAATGCCCAAACCATCACAGATCTTATCAAGATTTTCTTTTTACAACACAATCTCATCACAAGCTTAAGTGATGAAAATATTAGCTTTAAACATCAATTACTCATCAAGGGAGGATCAACATATCTAACCCAAGAAAAAATAATAGCAAGTAAACACCAACAAGGGATACACTTCAAAATGCAGAACCTCTAACATTACTCTTAGGCAATTGTAACTATTCATAGCAACTCTTATATAGATTCTCATAAGCAAGTTTGTGCGTATAAAACTACTGATATACTTTAGCTATCCCAAACAACACCAATTCTATCATAACTAAAATACCAAGTTTGCCCAAGGATCCTACCCTACCAAGAGGACACAAGAGGATATTTACATCCGATTCAGCACTAGAAATCAATCCATAGATGTGAAAACACGCGTAGTATAAGTAGTGAATCATACTCCAAATAATGTCCAATACGAAGAAAGTGGTCACATAAGAATATACCTAACCAAGGTGAAATAACTCTAGATACTTCTTTCATGGTGACCATATAAACATTTTCATTCATCTGACTGTATCTCTTTGATTTTATTGCTACCCAGAATCACGAATTTAGTTCCTATTATGATTACACACATATACTTGATTTATCGAACCTCATATCCGCTGAAGTCAACACTTAGGGAAATTCTTGATCACTCAAATTATTTTGTATACTATAAGCTCATAATCTTTATTAACCATCAAATGTCTATGTAACACATCTTACATTCTATGTAGTCCGATCAATAGGGTAATATTAATTCAACTCTAAATTCTTAATAACCATGTAGAATTAGATCTCACCTTGTACATCATTCTTAAGTCATCTATCATAATTTGAGCAATATAATCCCACGTAAACACTAAATTTTTCATACATTACCATTTGCCACCCAAACCAAAACTCAATCTTTATCAAAATAAATGATAAACTCCTAGTAAGCTTGTGTCGAACCAGTCCACACTTCATAGTCATATCTAAGCTTATAAGAGAAAATTCATACAACATTCAACTTTGATCCATGGGTATATATGAGAGGTTTGATTACTTCACCTTGAATTCTACCCATGACACAAATGTCAAATACCTTGAATGCTTTAATACACCATAGTGTTGCTCATTTCACTAACTCGCTTAGCATTCTTATTCCTTGACCAATAATCTATAATATTTTACCTTATACTCTAAACTAACACTTTAAAGTGAATCGTCCTTCAGTCTTTTAATAATCAAACGTGACAAAAAATCCAATCAAAACTATGCATTAGTCCTTCCATATGTTTAATATCTGATGTAAATAATATATTATTTATTTTTATGTTACCTCACCAATTCATACCTTTATAAAACATACCACCACAAAAGCAGATTCGAAATGAAATGCTTGAATTGTAAATTGAACAATGTAACTCAATCTCCTTATCTATCAACATGATTGATATATTGAAAACTTTTATGAATTTACATATCTTAACTTATCGTTGATCGCCTCTTCATCGATTTTATCATATCCATCGCTAAAAATTCAACCTTAGTCATTAACAAACTCAAAATCACAAGAGAACTTATTATCATACTCGAGCTGAACGTAGGTACACTCCTCTCGTAAGTCTTATTCAATAGTTTTTAACCAATCTAATAAACATGTGACCCTATTACCATACAAAGTTTATCTAAAAAAAAATTATATAGTTTCATCCCAATCACAAATTCTCACTAATCCCTTATCATCATTACAAACTCTAATCACCTTCATTGTTTTAAATTAAGATTTGTCTTATTAAATATTATATTAAAACACCTCATAATACGCACTATAAATACAATGTCTCTACAATTTTAATGCAAGAATCACCTAAATGCAGCTGTTGTTCGAAACTAAAAAAAATGATCTTGCATACATTCGAATCCAATCTCGACCGTTCAAACATTTCTTAAAAATAATGCAATTCAAGTGCCTGTAGTAATACAATAGTTAGTTTCTCAAATGTGAATGAAACACTGAATCTCATTATCTAAACATGTCATACAACATCGTGAAAGTCCGTTAGATACCTCACCAGAACACATCATACCTATCGATAAGATCATACCCAAATAGCCCACATATTTCTACCCATTGAATAATTTCAAACATTATCAAATTTGTTCTCTCTCTAGACCAAACAATTTGTTTTACTTCTTAGACCAACTCAATAACAAAAATAACACACTTCCTAACTCTAACAAAGTAGGCATCAATGACCCTCTCTGATATATACTCACTCTATGAATTCATAACAGTGTCTTTACTAATCGACACTTAACATGAGACTGCCACCACATTTTGCAATCGAGAAAATATACCTATTTCTAAGGTGTAACGACCTGTTTAGTCGTTTTAAGCAGCAGATTTTATTTCTGGAAAAACTGTCTGAG
>NC_028637.1:49831239-49833009 GCF_001406875.1 Solanum pennellii
TATATTCATATCTTAGCAGCAATATAGTTTCCCAGGAACTAAAAAGAAGGTTTGTGGTTTTACATGTAACGCGAAAGCTTTCCCCTGTAGCGCTGAATTTTGCCCTCTTCCTCTATTATAAATATTTATCTTTGCATTGTTGTTAGAAAAAAAAACCTAACCCCGTTCTACTATTATTCGTCCTCATACATTGTCCAAATGGGTACCGGGTCTTAAAGGTAATATGGACTTGACCCATTAACTACCAACTAATAAAATTAATTATTTAATATATAGATATCCCTAACTAAATAACCGTAGTTATCGAATAGTTTAAATTCCCAAAAATTATATTTAGGGTCATTACAGGGAGTCTGTCCAAACATTTATTTTAGTATTATAGAGGCTTAATAGACAGATGATCAGTCAGATAGTTTAGTTTGAGTCTCTCTATATTTGCATTTCATATATTTTATTACGAGACTTAAGTATAATTTGGTCATGACATTTATTTATGTTATCGTTGTGAGAATGTCTCTTATGTTATATTGAGTTATGTAGTTAAGTAGGCTAGGCCAAGGGTTTGCTCAAGGCCAGCAATGGTCATTGGTGTCAATCACGTCCAGGGTGTAGGCTCGAGGCGCCACACAAACAATGAAGTAGAGGGGGTAAATATAGTTGCTTCCCCTGCTCAACATGTATATTTTCTTCGAATTACTGGTTAATTTAATGTTGTACATGATTTACATTTCAGATCACTCACAACTCGCAATCGAATAATGAATTCTCAATAATTAAAAATTGAGTAGTGTTATATTGATGTGACACAATCATAATATGATATATTATAAAATAATACGTAGGACCATCCAAAGTAATTGTCTTAAATGTGTTTTTTGGTAGAGGAGATTGTTCTTCCAAACTTTTGCCTATTTTTGTGGGTGGGTGGATAAGTGGAGGGGGGGGGGTTGATATACAACTCTTTCTTGTATTAATGAATTTGATAACTTGTGATTCAATTAGAGGTGGCGAAACTAAAGTATGAAAATATGGCATGTTTAATTTGTTTAAATTTGAGTGAATTATTGATTCGTCTATCTATTAGCTTAGCCCATTAAAAATTGAGTTGAAATATAGTACAATTTAACCTATAAGAAATCTTATCAATTCAAAAGAATAATTAAATTTTGATATGTTATATATAGTCATAATCAAGAAAAAGTAATAATTTTATTGATACTAAATGTTATTAATAATATTTTAAATATAATAATTAAAAGTTAAAAATTGTGTGGATTGAATTATAAATCACAATTTAGCCTGACACATTTCAACTCAAGTAACTTTTAAACAAATTACTAATTTATCATAACTCAGTTCAATTAAAAATTTTAACCCACTAATTTCATACCCCTTAAGAATTTCGTTAACAGAAAATAGGAAACACAACTAAATGTCTTGACAAAACGCAATTTAAAGGAATTTTTAACCAAACTAAGCCATTATATAAAACAATTTACCAAAGTAATACATTTTTCTAAAAGTTTACAAAACTAGTATAAACGTATTTCACGGTAACGTTTTAGGGTATATTTTATTTTTTAAAAACTAACAGCATTAGGTTGATATACGTTACTGTAAGTAACGTTTTACTCCTAAAACGTTATTTTCAGTAACGTTTTACTCCTAAAACGTTACTATGAGTAACGTTTTAGGAGTAAAACGTAACTGTGAGTAACGTATATCAATCTGACGCCATCAACTTTTAAAAAATAAAATATATCCTAAAAC
>NC_028637.1:49833445-49842010 GCF_001406875.1 Solanum pennellii
ATATATCAGAGCTTCTATCTTCTTATGATTTCTAAGGACACTTTTTAAAATGTCTCTTTTACAAATAAAATTTTAAATCGAAATAAAGTAATTTTTTCAATTGGAATAAATTCATATTTGACCTTCTAACTTCCACAATTTCAAAGGGCTTTTTTAAAAATTTTACTTTAACAAATAATTTTTCAAAATTCGAAATTAGGTGAATGTTTTTTATTAAATTGAATATGAATGAACTAGTAGTTGTGCTTCTACCTTCTATACTATTTTGAAGGGCTTTTTTTCTTTTAAAAAAAATTCTTTTGATAAATAAATTTTCGAATGTAAGAGAAAGGGGGTGAATCTTTTGCTTGGATTTAATAATAATAATAATATCAATTTAATAGGATAGTATTGCGTCAAGCAATAAATCTATAATCAATAATAAATAAAAGCCCCAAATATTTGCCTTGAGATATTGAATCTTTTTATTTTAAAAAATAGGAAATGAAGTAAACTTTTTTTTAAAAAACGTATTATATGCATTCTATATTATTTTTCTTCAAAAGAAAAAGAGTTTATTTTAAGGAAATACAGAGTCGGATCATATATCATTTTAAATAGTAATTGTGAAACACCTTAAGCAACAAAACATTACCATTCAAATTTCAAAATTATTTTTTTTATTTGCATGTCAAAAAAAATATTGTTAAATTTGACTAACTCCTAGTATATGTGCTTCTACCTTCGTCCTTCGAAGCGCTCTTTAGAAAAATTCTCTATTCCATATAAATTCCAAATGCCGTAATAATTTAAATATAAGAAAATGTGAGTGAATATTTTACTTCCATTAATAATAATAACAACAATATTAAGGACCCATTTACGAACGTGAGAATATTTTATTCATTTTTAAAATATTTAAAAATTACAAAACCCATTCGAGAATAACGCTCTCGATAATAACTTTTTCATGCCCAAAGTTAAAATCAAAAAAATCTCATTAAGGATTGACTATGTTTTTGTTATAATTTCATAGTTGACTTAAATTTTACATATTTAATAAATGACCATAGTTTATTACTTTAATATGAATTGTAACATATCATTTATTAAAGAGCAACATTTACATATAGCAACATAAAAATCATATACGTGTGTTATATCTTTAGTTTGCATAATTGTGCTCCATAGCAAGCATATATATGCATATTTCGCTATACATTTACAAAAACACAGTTATATAATTTGCTATACATATACAAAAAGAATAGTTGTACAATTCGATACGCATATACAAAAGAAAGCAGTTGTATAATCTGTTTCAGTATATATAAGAAAAAGATCAGCTGTATAATTTGTATTTATATAAAGCGAGAAAGTGAGAAAGACAAGAAAACTTGACAGGGGAAGATTGTATTTGTATAATCATAAGTATAACGAAAATATATGGATTTTTATTTGTATATACAATTTTCTCTCGCTTTACACAAACACAAACATAATGTATGCATTTGTGTTTGTATAATAAGAGAGACAAGTAAGAGTGGCGAGCGAGATCTGGGAGAGGGGAGAGAGGAGAAGAAAAAATATATGCATATATACAATTTTCTCTCGCTTTATAGTAATACAAACACATTTTATACATTTTTGTTTGTATAAAAGCGAGAGATGCGAGCGAGAATCCACCAGGGAGAGCGGTGAAAATAGCAATAGTTTACTATAAGATATAATTAAATCAAACTATGTTTGTATCATTTAATTTAAATTAATAGTTTGCTATTATATACAATTATTCCTTCATTATATAATATCGTCTAAATTATCTTGTCACAATAAATATGATTTATAATAAGTCATTTATTAAATAATTTTCTAAATTACTTTTCTATTGATCTGAATAGATAAATAAATAAATATATTATTAGTTAAATCTTTTTATAATAATAAACTTATGGAATAATGTCTTATTATAAATGATCAAGTTTTTACTGAAAAAGATAATACATGTTATTTTTTTATATCTAGTTTTGGCCTATAACAACAACGACCCTTCATCTTTATGACAGTACATTCAATATAAAATTGTTTTGTGTAATATTTTTTATATATATAAGAATCCACCATCTTTATATAAATAGAATCTTTAAGATTCTCAATAGTAAAAAGGAATTAGGACCAACTATTTTAATATATTACTTATAACAAAGAATATTATCAATAAGAATATATATTTTCATTATTATTAAAATAATTCACTTCTTATGAAAAATGAAATTAAGCTTAGAATTACGATGTTAAAAAAAATAATGAGAAATTATATTTTACATTTCTTTTTCACCTATAACAATAAACAATTATAGAATACGAGAACTCCTACCATCCCAACCGAACCTCCACAACTACAATCAGCCCAACCTAATAATTCATAGTTTACATTACACACAACTCAACAACACTTTAACATTTATATATCCTCAACAACAAACTCATTATTCATCAAATACAAACTTCCACAACTACCACTTGCATACAATCAACTCAATCTAACAGTTCACAATTTACAAAACACACAACTCAACAACAACATCTAACAATTACATCTCCTCAACAACAAGTTTCTTATTCATAAATTACAAATTTCACAAAAAGGCACTCACAATATCAATGCAAAAGATCAAGTTCATTATTGGTAAAAGTGTGAAATGCGATGAAATGCAATGTCAAGCATAGTGATTCATCTTTGACCTAACTATACACACTCGTTGTCACTCAATCCGGGGCCCACGCAGGACATATATATCCATGCATCTGTCGTGGTGTGCGATACGACCCTCGATATATAGTTTCCATTGTGGCACGTGATACGTCCCTTGAAATGTAATATCTATTGTAATACGCGATATATCTCTCGAAATGGTACATCCTCTTATTACATAACACTTATCATAACCATGTCTCAGAACCAATGCAAATGACATGTTCAAACAAAATAATAAGGAGATAACCATTTTAATAACAAGACAAATTCAGAACAATAGAATTGTGATACAACATCAACAAATAAACAATAAGGTTTCAAATCATTCTCAAACATCACACACCAACAATTAATCATTTTCTTTTTATTGCCCTTTTTCCATCACTAGAATTATTCAACATGGACAAGTCAACCCATCACCAATTCTTATTATGCCTAAACATATACCACAAGGAAATAGACGAATTCCATACACTTAACAAGGTTTGAGAAATCCACTTTCCTCAATCAATCAAGAATTCACTCTGAAACTTGAGCCTCCCCCTTTCGTTGAACTTCCAAGTAAAAGTAATATATTCAAACAAATGACCACAATAAGATTTAAAAACTCATAAGTCTCATATTATTATGTGTTTAGACTTGACCTAGAAATTCACCCAAATTCATAATCAAGTCTGTAAATTTTGATGTCAATTAACATTTTAATTATCATATTTTTCATGTTTCAAGCCTAGGATTAAGTTTCAACTTCTCTGAATAATACAACTCTAATAGTTTTCAGATAGTGTTTTTACATGTATTAAGTTTAGTAAAAAATACAGAACCAGAAAGAAGCTGAAATAAATTGAAAAAGAACACTTTCAATCCGAGCCCACAGAAACTACTGTGTTTCCTTAAGAAATTTAATCCACTCTCTGTACCCGAGGTTACATATTAATTTCTCCTAAGATATAAATGGATTGAAGTGTTAAAGAATTAGTGGTACATCAAGTTTCAATAACTTCAGTAAATGTAAGAACAATACAAGTCACACACAGACTCGATCGATCGACACTTTTTGTTTAGAGAGAAAATGTATGCAGAGAGAAAGAAATTTTTTTCAGTCTTTGAAAATGAAAAAATGACTTCCTTTTTATAGCCATTTTCAGTAAGAAATGTGTCTGTTCATACACATCTGTTCAGACCCATTTTTTCCAAAAGGTTGTGTCTTTTGACAAAAGTAATAACTCTTCAGAAAGATGTTTCTTTTGGGGAAAAATAATGACTTTTCGCAAAACAGATCGTTATTACTATTGCACGCGAATTTCAATTATATTATGTTGCGCAAAAATTAATTATGTTATTTAACTAACATACTGAATTAATTTATAAGAGAAAAAATTTGATTAACAGAATTGATTAAATAAATTTTATCCAAACAAATTTATTAATCAAATCATTTGCCAAATCCAAATCCGAAGTCGAGGCCGAGAGAGCGACAATGACGGTGCGAGGGTGCACCTTCTTCTTTATCCTTTAAGAAGTAAAGGAAGTTTTTCCTAATATAAGGACAACAATTTCCTTTCTTTTACTGATATGGGAAAAAAGACTTTTCGTTTGCACTTTGTAAATGACTTTTCATTTTCCCTCCAAACTGGTTTCCTCGCTTTTCCATTTTTTCTCTTCTCTTTTCCGATTTACATTTTGCTCCAACAATCCCCCACATGAATGGGGAATGGATATTGTTAAAACATATGCATAAGAAAACTTGTGTTTCTTGTAAGTAAGGGTTAATCACATCTGGATAAGTAGATTTCCCTTTAAACTTTCTGTAGTGAACATATATCGAATATACTCGGTCAATCGATAGATTTGATATATTTGAATCATTGAGCTTTGTTGTATACCTATACAACATAAGTCACACAATCAACCCTTGAATTGTTGTCGCGCCCCATTTTCGCAAAAAACGGGTTTTGTGCACGACCTAACAACTCTTTTGGGATTTCGAGTTTGAGGAGTCGCCACCTAACGAATTAAGGCGCGTTAGGGCACCTATCTAACCTAACTAAGTCTAACTAAGGTCAACCAGCCATAGATTAGGGTAAGGGTTCAAATTACCTCGAGGGGAAGGTGTTAGGCATCCCTCGAGGTCCACAAGTGTGGGTCCCGGCCGTATCTCATGCAATCTATGTGGGGGTTACAATTAGCAATCAAGGTCACTTCATTTATTAATTTATTTAATCTTGCTAAGTGATAACAAATATAAAACAATTAATTTTATTATTAATTTAAACATGCAAGGCTAGATGATAGCAATAAATAAACAATCAAATCTTATTTTTTATTTAAGCATATAAGACTATGTTATAAACAGAATTGGCAAAAATTAAGCAATTAGTATGTGAGAAAGTAAAGTTTTGAAAATTGCGCAAGTTTTGAATATGAAATTTTTATTTTTAAAAAAAATGTTTGTTTCTTTGTAGGGATGATGCCACGATATTGTTGATCGTCCTCCACCATAGAAACAATTTTGATTTGAGGTCGGTCTAAAAAATATAGTTTATGTTTTTGAAAATAATTTTAAAGATTTAGTTTACATGTAGGCACACATAAATACACATAATTCCTTTTGAAATTCATGGGTAGGTGGTACTTCCGAGGATGCGTCGGTTTAACTTAAAAAATTGGAACTAGACCTCGTAGTTCCTTTGACTTTCCCACTAACGATAGGTTAGGAGATAGTGCTTATAATTTATTTTCAAAATAAACAATGTCATAATCAATCCAAAGTTTTAAAGGAAGATTGAATAATGACCTTTTAAGAAAATTATGTTGCAAGGTTTTGATACGAAATATTTTTTTTTTTAAAAAAAGCCAAGTAATATGCTAAATGCATGAAATGATTCTAATTTAGTATTTAAAAACATATTGCGTAATGAATGCGGAAATCTTCAAGAGGACAAATAGGATTACTAATAATATTAACTAATTTTAGGGGGAGGGCACAAATATGTACAAACAAATTTTTGTTAAAGATTATTTACAAGCCTATAGACATGATTTCTAGGTGTTCAAAAGAAGGAGTAACACATATGCATGCTTTTGTGAGTCTAAATGATATGAACAAATTAATCCTTAGGCATAGTTTCTACATGACAAGATGATGCTAAAAGTTATAACATTGTTAAAACACCTAATCAGCCTACTAAATTATTATGATTTGATTTTAACATTAAAAATTAATGGAGTCTAGTTTATTATTTTTTAGACTTATTAACAAAGCATCAAACAATTGATTGGATTATAACACATACAAGCAATAATTCTAGGTGGTTAAAGACAAACCTATAGGCATGATTTCTAAAAATTTATAATGAACAAGTAAGCATATAAATCTCCCTCCCCTAGACGACCCCCCAAATAAATTTATATATATGATCTTTAGAGTTACAATTGTTACAACATTTGAATAAATAAAAATAGGAAAAACATATACATATACATTCAAATAAACAAATAAATCTTTCTTCAATTAATCTTCAACTTGGACTTCAAGTTTGAAACCTGTCAAAGTAATCAAATAACTACACAAGTAATCACACTTATTAGTCAAGGTGAGACAATATGCAATTGTTTAATGACGAATTCTACATATAAAAAACAATAGCTTACACAAATGTGAATGTAAAGATAGTGTGAATGTTAAGAATACTAACCAGTTAAGCAAAACGAATTGATTCGACTTTTACTCGAACAAAGTAGTAAAATAGCGAAGAAAAAACACTTGAATAATTAACGGATTCTTAATGTGTTGTTAAAGTAGCAAGAGAGCAATGAGAGAAGGGAGAGTGATGAGAGAATTTTTTTGAGAGTGAATAAGTGTGTGAGTTCATGAAATAATGAAGGGAGGGGGTCTTATTTATATAGCAAAGAGGGGGAAACAAATAAGGAAAATAAATATTTAAAGGAGTAAATTAAATATATTGTTTTCCTTATTGAAAAAGAGGGCCAAAATCAGAAAATTTTAAAATATTTCATTACCAAATATAAACAAGTAAGAATAAATTAATAGAGTAATATATTTTTTTTCCTTAAATAAAGAAGAGCCAAACCAATATTATTCTACCATATATAAGCAAGTAAGAAATCAGTCAATTTTGAAGTAAGGAAAGGAGGATCAATCAATGATATTTCCTTATTTCAAAGGAGCCAAAATCATTTTTATCTTACCCAAACAAAATTTTAATAAAGACGAATGAAGTAACAATCAATACACATAAATAAGGAGATATATTTACGGAAAGACAATATCACAACTCAAATCAAGAACGGATACAATTCGTCATATTTTTTTAAAAAAAATTACAATATAAAAACAAATAACAAACTAAACAGATCCTAAATACATTAACAACTTAATTAAGCGGAGACAAGTCACAAGTCATGAAATTCCATTTTAACATTCTTGAATCAGAGTCACCAAAAAAATTAGCTAAGGGAACAATTTTATCATTCCAAATTATCAACTTTAAATCAAGAACCAACTAAATCGATATCATAAAACCATAACACAGTAACGACAGAAGCAGGTAACATAGATATATATTGACATTCCAAGTCACAATGAATACTATTTTGAAAACACACAATATCAGAAAATTTGCGGAGTAAGATTAAGATAAGATAGTAACTAAAATTGAGACTGAACTATTCATAGCCAACTTACAAAATAAAAGAAGAACAAAGCCAGAAAAAATGAGGTATAATTTAAAAGAAATGTACCCGGACGGATCTTGTTAAAAATCCGTCTTTTAATCCCCTTGAAACTTTCGAAAACATCGCTGGAGTTCACTTATTTGCTAGCGGGTTTTCCTGCTCATCTCTGCCGGAGCTGCTGTCGCTAGTGGCTGCTGTCCGGTCGGAGATGCTGCCTGTCTCTGCAAAAAAAAGAAGAGGAAAAGAAAAGGAGAAGAGAAAGGGGGAAACGGGAAGGAGAGAAGGAGCGAGAGGGAGAGGAAAAGAGGGAGGACGGGAATGACGGGAGAGGGGAGACGGGTGAAGGAAGAGGAACGAAAGGGAGAGAGACACGCTGCCAGTGACTGTGGGCTGGTGGTTGACGCCGCTCGCTGCTCGTCTAGTGGCCGTCGCCGGCCAGAGCTGCGGCTGTTGGCTGCTGCTGGTTGACGCCGGTGGAGCCTGTCTTCGTCGGAGATGAGAAGAGGAGAGAAGGGGAGAGGGAAGAGAGGAAGAGCGACGAGAAGCTGCTGCTTCCGGCGGCTGTTGGTTGATCGGAGAAGAGGGGGAAAGAAGACGAGGGAGGTGGAGAGAGGGAGAAGGGAGGGAGTGGCGGCTGCCAAGGAGAGGGAGGAGGGCTGGCGGCTTGGAGAGGGGGGGAGGAAGAGAATGAATTAAAATTTTTGGTTTTAGGGTCTTTTGGTGTTGAAGAAAGAGAATGGGAGATTTAATCACAACCGTTGGTTTAGATAGAGATGAAGGGTTAGGATTCGATTAATAAAATAGATGGATGAGATTAAAAGATGATGTTTTGCAATTAGATTGACAAAGATATAGAATGGCTAAAATTGCAATTAAAATGGCTATAATTGAAATGAAAGAGAGGCTATGATTGTAATAAAACCCTAATTCAAGTGGCTAGAATTGAAAGAAATTGGAATAGGATAGGCTAGAACTTAAGTAATTTCTAAAATATTTTTTGTATAATTGAAAATCATTTAAATTTTAAAACATTTGAAATTCATTAACAATTTTAAAAATATAATAATATTTACGATAATTCTATAAAGTAAATGATACTAAAATATATAATTTTGAGGAAAAAAATCGAT